>NC_140973.1:18824121-18929121 GCF_056783735.1 Eptatretus burgeri
GCCAAGGTAAGTGACTCTCTCCACGATCTCAACCTCCTCACCACAAACAGACACAGACAGGACAGCAGCATCCAATATGTCACCGAAAGCCTGGATCTTAGTTTTGACCCAAGAAATCCGTAATCCCAGCGGCTCCGACTCCTCATTCAGCACCTCGAAGGCCCCCAAAAGGATATCTAAACTCTCCGCAAAGATGACTGCATCATCTGCAAAATCAAGGTCCGAGATCTTGACATTCCCAAACGATGCACCGCAGCTTGATCTCCCCGACATCCTCCCTAAAATCCAGTCCATACAAGTGCTGAAAAGTGTGAGGGCCAGTACACACCCCTGACGAACTCCAGTAACAACTGGAAATAAGTCAGAGATGGAACCACCACACTTCACAGCACACTCAGTACCAGAGTAGAGTTCAGACATCAGATCGATCAGTTTTGGTGGCACCCCACGAAGACCAAGAATCCTCCAGAGGACATCCCGATTCACTGAATCAAACGCTTTACAGAGATCAACATAGGCTGCAAGCAGCCCCTGCCTAAACTCTCGTCTGCGTTCGGTGAGGACACGAAGAGCAAGGATACGGTCAATCGTTGACCTCTTTGGTGTAAAGCCTGACTGCTCTGGACGCTGGTGCTCAAGCAGATGGTGGCGAACCCTATCAAGAATTATCCGAGCAAAGACCTTGCCTGGCACTGAGAGCAGCGTCACCCCTCGGTAGTTGTTGCAGTCTTGGCGATCACCCTTCCCTTTCCAGAGAGGAACAACAAGGCCCCTCTTCCAATCAGTTGGGATGATGCCTGTGTTTCAGGCAGAGCACAGAACTGCATGCAACGACACGAGTGCAGCATTTCCACCAGCCTTGAGAAGTTCAGCATGGATGCCACAGATCCCTGGAGCTTTTCCCCGTTTCAACCGGCTTACCGCAGCCTGTGTTTCCACAAGCGAAGGTGGACCACAGTTGATTCGAGGGTCAGCAACAGGGATTGTAACACCCTTGACGTCCAACTCGACAGCTGGGGGATCAGTCCGGTACAACCGCTCAAAGTAACCAGCCCAGCTGGCCTTCACTTCAGACTCCATGGTCAAGAGCCTACCACTCTCTACTCTTACTGCAGTGCTCCGAGGTATGGGCTTGGATGAACGCAATGCGCGAATTCCCCTGTAAGCGGGACGAGAATCACCTGTCCACAGGTGATGCTCTACCCCCTCACAGATTCCTCACACATAGGCCTCCTTGTCCACCCTCAGTGCACGTACAGTTTTACGCCTCAGCTCCCTGAACAGCTCAGCTCTGCCATTCAGCCTGGCCCTGCGACTCTGGTCAATGGTATCCAGTGTCCCTTGAGAGACAAAATTCTTCTTTGCCCTGCGGTGAGTTCCAAGACATCCACCGGCAACATCAAGGACGGTGGTCTTGAAGGCACTCCACAACTCTTCAGGACACCCCAAAGCACCCAGACCCCCCAAGTGTCCACTCAGCCTGTTCGCAAACTCCTCAGCTACTCTCTCATCCCTGAGTTTGCCAACATCCAGCCTCGGCTGGGATGGTCCCATTCTCCAGGATTTAAGGTGCAGCTTTAGAGTTGCTACAACAAGCCTGTGGTCAGTTTTGAGGAACTGAGCACTCCGGTAGACCCTGCAGTTCTGGATCATCCTCCAGCGACCGTCAATGAGGACATGGTCAATATCCTTTGCCGCACCGCCAGCGTTGGAATACCAAGTCCAGCGATGAGCTTGTGGGCGCTGAAACCATGAACCAGCCACCCTAAGTCCATGACTCCTTGCAAAGTCAAGGAACTTAGTGCTATTCTGGTTCATAGTTCCTGACCCATGGGGACCAACACACATCTCATAACCATCCCTATCAGTTCCAGTCGATGCATTGAAATCCCCCAAGACTAGAAGTGTATCTCGTCTGGGGCACTGATCAACCACAGACTCGAGCGTGGCGTAGAATACATCCTTCACAGTGAGATCACTCGCTTCAGTCGGAGCATAAACAGAGACCAGGGACATGACACCTAAGGAGTGACAAATCCTTAATCTCATAATACGCTCGTTGACTGGTGTTACCTCAATTATCATTGGGGTCGGCTTATTGGACACAGCTACCTCAACTCCTTGGGTATGGTAACCATCAGAGCGACCAGACCAATAGTAGGTGTAACCACCCACCATGATCTCGCCGCAATCCGGTCTCCGAACCTCAGAGAGAGCTGCAATCTCGATGTCCAAATGCTTGAGCTTAGATGATAACAGAGACAGGTGATCATCCTCTCTTAGGGATAGGACATTCCAGGCACCCACCCGAAGGGACCGCCTCAGGTTAACCCAAGGAGACCGCCGTCTGGTGGACGACACCTCAGCACCACTCCGACACACTCTCCCGCAATCTGACCCAGGGATGTTACCCCGTGGTTTCCCTCCTATCATCAAAGATTGGGGGTCCCGAAGGCTTTGCCCCAATCCCGTCATCCAGTGAGCTGCCCTGCAAAGGGAAGCTGCACAGGAGGTACTCCCACAGAGTAGGTTTTCAGATTTTTTTGTGTTTTGCGGAATGAAGGGTTTTACGGTGGCCGGAGTGCAAATCCTGCCACCAACCTCCTGACAAAAAAGTAACCCAACTGCAAGAGGACGTCCGCAGACACAGTTGGGCACTAGATATGGATGGCTGTTGGCTCACAAGGAGCTCCTCCGCCCTTTGACAGGTTTTGTCTTTAATCCTGCTGGGTGTCCATATCCAAACACCCTCCTCACCAGAAAACCTGGTGGGGGAGACGGTTTAGTCGCCGACAACCCGACCATGGAACAGGTTAGTACAGGTTTACATGTTACCTGTAGCAGGTCACAGATTTAACCTGACCTGACTGAAGCCCAAGAAAAAACAACTGAGCAAGACATTGGTTTTATCACTTTCATGTAACCCTAGCCAATAGGAAGACAGGGATTGGACCAAATGGGGTCAGAGAGATGGAGGTATTGGGAACATTTGATCCTGGTGTGGAAATGCTTCCCTGGTGAAAGGTACATGGAAATGTTTCCCGACACTGTCACCTCACCTAGTTAGGAGAACACCAGATCAATGAACCACAGCCAAACATAAGACTTATCGACGTGAGAAACCAACTTTATTCCAGCTATGAAAACACAAGCCAAGTAATGATGATGGTGATCCAAATGCAGAAGCAAAGAGCACCTGAGGACGCTCACACATTCTTGTTTCACATTTGCATTAACTGTGGTGTAGTCTGCAGGCCTACGGGGAGGGGAATGATGATGATGCATAATGGGCGTGATGATTGGAGGAGTGGTCGTGGTGGTTATCGTATCTGCAAGGGATATAGGGTGTGCGCGCCGTCTGAGGCGTCGTAGTAATGCTGGAGTCGGCCGGCTCGTGAGTGTGACGAATACGGAATAAAGGGGAGCCACGGGCACAGTACGCCCGCGCTCGCACTGTGCAACACAGCCCGGCTCGACTGTCCTTCCGCTCGTGTCTGCCTGCTAAGCATCTCCCATTTCAGTACAGCACAGTTGGTGAACGAGGATCTTCGGATCGACGTGTGTAAGGGCGGCAAATGACCCGTGCGGTTCCAAGCTACGGAGCCAAAGGTCTCGCCAGCGCGAACATGGCAGAGGGTCGGTGCATGGCAAACGTACGCGTGCCCGCCTTCGTCGGAATCGACTTCGGCCACGTCGAGTGGGCAACGTTCGTTCGTTTGGTTCCTTTTCCTGTTCGTTTTGTCGAGGACACACGTTTCGGCTCGAACGCGGCGTTGGACGTCGCGCAAGCTCTGGAGAATGTCCGAGGTCTCGATGGTCGGGGCACGGCAGATGGTCTAGGGGTCATCGCGATGGGCCAGGCACGCACGGCCATGCGCACGGTCTGCGGCGCGGGTCGTGGGCGAGCGTGGCAATGCAATCACTCGGACGGCGGTCTGAGCTCTCGAGGTCGTCTACAGTGTGTGGGCCGAGGGTCATCGCCCATTATTACAGTCAAAGATGGCGGTGTGCGAAGCGATCCTTCCATTCCGGGTCGAGACCTGCTTGCAATTGATCCGGAGATGACAAGATCAGTGGCGGGGAGGGGGGGGGAGTGAGCGAGGCACGGATCGGGTGTCGAATTGAGTCCACTCGTGCTGGCCGCGCATCGCATTCGGCTGTGCCGTGCAAATTCACGACAGAGGAGCGTCCGGCACGGTTCAGAGATCATTTTATTTCTGGTCTGCGGGCAGCCATCCTACGGTTGACCGACATCACATTCGACTCGGCGGTCGCGACTGCTTCATCTGTCGAGCAGACACTCACGGATGTCCGCGCCATGGCTGGCCAGGACGTAATGAGTAGCTCCAGCTGGAGCATGGCGGCTAATCCCGAGGGCCACGCGGTGACCGCGCAAGTCCGCGCGATGGCTCAAGTGCCGCAGGGTGCTCGCGCGCCTAGCGGTGCGGGACGAGGGCGCGCACTGCAGCACGGTCGCACCGGGAGCGAAGGGGCACCGCAGCACGGTCGCACCGGGGGCGAAGGGGCACCGCAGCAGGACCCCGGTGACCTGGAGATCAGCCGGCAGCCGGGGCATGACGATGCCGGCGAGCCGGAGCAGGAGCCGGACCCGGCGATTCGGACCCTTTTGGGTCGGAACGGGTTCCGGTTCGTACCTCCAGATGTGCCAGTGCTCTCTTCGAGACCTTCGTCGAGTATCGAGGGCGAGGCGCTGGCGGAGGGGGGCACGTCGATGCAGTGGGAGCGACCGTTCGTTGCTGCCTGCGGCGGTGATGTGCGCTCCAGGAGCGGCGAGAGCCATATCAGCTCTCGCGATGAGTTCCCGCGCTTCGTTCGCGATGAGTTCCCGTGCTTCGGCAGGGTTCGTGAGGCAATGCACATCGGTGTTGTTCAGGTAGCTTCAACAGGTGGCGGTGGGCCCGTGGCGTTAAAGGGAGTCTCGAGTTGCAACATCAAGTCGACAACCAAGAAGCGGACTCGTGATGTGGGTTGTGGGTTGTTGTTCAGGGCATATGTGTTTTTCCTTGCTCTAGTGATGCAGTTTAACGTTGTTGAAATAAATGCCAGCAGTTCTCATGTGAAAGTGGATTTGGCGGGGATCAGTCAATGGAGTTGGTGTTATGATCAATGTGATGTGGGGGCGAATAAAGAAGGTTTATTGGCCTCCAGTTGCCCCAGGCCACAGGTAATTGCTTTGTCATTTGCTGGGAGTTTATCAAAAAAGCGCGCTGTACGGAAAAATGAGTTTGCAATATTTCGAATGATGTTCGTAGTGATTTATAACGAGCCTATGATTGCAGTGTGGTTTAAGTGGAGTTGCTCCCGTTTAGCGGCCGTGTGGGTCTCGGAGGTCGACTCAGGACCAAGATTGGTGCCCTGGTCGGCGTTGCGGTTACCCCCACCTCTGGTTGCGAGCGCAGCTCTCTGTGTTCGCTCAAGGCCGTTTGGACTGGCGTTGGCGTCTCAACTGATTGTGGTGCGTGAGTTGTTTTGGCGCATTAAATGCATACAGCCAGCGGCGCTGTTCAGTGCCCCCGGCCAAGGTCTAAGGCTGGCGCCACGGCTTCCAGATAGCGGGCTTCCGGCCTCGGGATGTTTATCTACGTCGGGTCTGCCTGGGGGGGGTGGGCCAGAGGCGTTTGATGGGGCCGGGGGAGGTTGGCTCGAAAGGTCGTTACGACCTTGGCGAGGGCCATGTCAGCATGGGCCGCCTGGGGGCGTTTTTGCTGCGTAGTGCTGCTGTGCTTCTCATTTTGCTGCTTCATATCGGTAACGCGGTCAGACCTGGCCTTTGCTGCTCCACTCGCTCGCATCGACACATTATATGATGTGGTGTGCTATTATACTTCGCTATTGGTCATTTTATTTTCATGATTATTATACCGAAGTCCTTATAATGCTTCTTATATTGGTGGTCATTTAATAATCATACTTTTAGGAGGGAGGAGTGTGGTGTAGTCTGCAGGCCTACGGGGAGGGGCATGATGATGATGCATGATGGGCGTGATGATTGGAGGAGTGGTCATGGTGGTTATCGTATCTGCAAGGGATATAGGGTGTGCACGCCGTCTGAGGCGTCGTAGTAATGCTGGAGTCGGCCGGCTCGTGAGTGTACCGAATACGGAATAAAGGGGAGCCGCGGGCACAGTACGCCCGCGCTCGCACTGTGCAACACAGCCCGGCTCGACTGTCCTTCCGCTCGTGTCTGCCTGCTAAGCATCTCCCATTTCAGTACAGCACATTAACCATATAGAATTCGACCCCTGTATTAAGGTCAATGTTTAGTGCAAAGTTGTCCTTCATACCATTGCTGGAGGGGGGCGTGGGGGGGGGGGTGGATATATGCCTGGTGTTGGCTTAATCGGGTCAGTTGTGGAACCAGAGTAGCCCCTTTCTTTTCTCCTTTCCTTACAATATTATTTTATTCTTTTGTTTAAAAGATCATCCTTATCGACCTTCTCCCTCCCTTGAGGGCTCTACATAATTTCATGGGTAAAGAACGACGGAAAACAAAAAAAGAAGAGGATGAAGAGTGGGTTGAGCGAGAGGTGAGAATGAATGCAGAGGACGCACGGTCTGGCTTGTGACGAGAAACTTGGCCTGGGAGAGCTCTTTGAGGATTTGAGTGATCCCTCCGAGGGCTTCCGGTTGAAGGGACCATCTGTGTTGAAGAGACTGGTGTGGAGGAGAGCCTTTCAGTGCACGTGGCATCATGTTGTAAAGAGGGAGAGGGAGCAGAAGCATTTTCTCCTCCTGAGTGTCGTCTGAGCCGACTTGAGGCAATGTGCGGCTTCAAGGTGTTGCAGGAATTGCTTTGGTTCGTTCATTGGTGAAGTTCCCCCCCCATTTTTCCTTTACCCATTATTTTCTTTATCTCTTGGCAAATATTCCTTTGTTATTTTGCTCCCCCCCCTCCCCCTTGGGGTTAGCTCAGGATATTTGGTGGGTCATTTAATTATCCTGTCCATATTGTCTGTTCTTCTTTAATTACTTAATTGTGAGCACCACATAGTGGGATTTCTTATCAATGTGATTTATCTTTTGCTTGGTGGTGTACCCTGTGTTTTCTTTATCCTGAGTAAAGGATTCGCATTCATTCCACTGTTTTGCACTGCATTACTGGATTTGCAAACTGTGTTGAAGAGTGGGGGATGTAAATTTGCGTCAGCATTCGGATGGTAACTTAATTTGGTCACATCTGAGTGCTTATGTGGCATGACCCACATATGGGGAACATATTGGTCTCCTGAGCACGTCAATCAGGATCTCTGGAGCAATAGGCTGTACCCCGAGCCCTTTACCTCGGGGCCAGGTCATAACACCGGTCACCCTCCTTTTGATCAGGTCACTGGACTGGCACTGGTGATTGGCTGGGTCTTTGTCAAATGTGAGGACTGCAGTGGTATTGTGAGAGGTCAGGAGTATGACAGTGGCGTCTGGACATTGGTCTACTAAGACGGGCAACTCTGACCGTGCCCGCTCTGGAGGCATGTAAGATCGGTGAGCATGAGGCTGTACCCTTGCTGCTCACACTCTTCATGACTCTGCTCTTCCTCACCTCCTTGGCTCATCCTGTTGGAGCACTTGCTGGCAAACCTCAATGACAGGAGGAAGAGTGCACCAACACCGCCATGGCCACCGATCAGGATGCAATTCTCTTAAAACCCAGCACGGTTCTGAGTGAATGGGTGTTGTGAATGTGGTGCCTTGACATTTACATCAAATTCTGTCTTGCGAAGCATGGTGTTTATTTATTGTTTTTCTTTCTCTCAGGATTCACCATATTTGTTGTCCTCTGGAAATAAATCCTTTCTTTCTTTCTTTCTTTCTTTCTTTCCTTATAAATTAATTAATTAATTATGATGTGTCTGCCATCTTGCAAGGTTTCGTCCCATTGGGTTTCTTGGAGGGGATTAAAATTAAGGGGATAACCATAATCCTATGCTTACGACACCTGAAAGGGGTTATTGAAGGCTGTCCGATAAAACCATATCGGATACAATCTTCAATGGTCGAGCTAAATCTGTCATCTCCGTCTTGTGCAAACAACTGGTACTCATTTTGCCGACCTCGGAAGGATGACAGGCTGAGTCAACCCCCTGGTGTTAATTTAGCAGCCAACAGGGCTTGAACTCAGGACCCTAGGATCCCAAGCCACCACTAAACCACCACCCTAACCACTAAGCCACCAATAAATCACTAAACCACCACCCTAACCACTAAGCCAACACCAGGTTATGGTCTGGTCTTCTGAGATATTCATTGAGACCAGGTTACTCTACTTGCTGTCTCAGTGTCGATGACGTCCAGGCAGCAGCTCCTACTCTAGAAATTAATTCACGCCTCTGTGTTCGCATCTTCGGCTGTGAAAGGCTACCATTATTATGCATGAACTCTGTGGTTCTGACTTTGATCACCATATGGATCGAATGAGACTAAAAGTTGTTGTTTGACACAGCGCAAACAAGGGGGCACTAAATAGTTCAGTGTACCATGCTTTGGAGTAGACATCTCTCTCTCTCTCTCTCTCTCTCTCTCTCTCTCTCTCTCTCTCTCTCTCTCTCTCTCTCTCTCTCTCTCTCTCTCTCTCTCTCTCTCTCTCTCTCTCTCTCTCTCTCTCTCTCTCTCTCTCTCTCTCTCTCTCTCTCTCTCTCTCTCTCTCTCTCTCTCTCTCTCTCTCTCTCTCTCTCTCTCTCTCTCTCTCTCTCTCTCTCTCTCTCTCTCTCTCTCTCTCTCTCTCTCTCTCTCTCTCTCTCTCTCTCTCTCTCTCTCTCTCTCTCTCTCTCTCTCTCTCTCTCTCTCTCTCTCTCTCTCTCTCTCTCTCTCTCTCTCTCTCTCTCTCTCTCTCTCTCTCTCTCTCTCTCTCTCTCTCTCATCTCGTTTGCCAGCACTATCTAGTGGACTTTCAAGTATACCTTTTTGTGCCTTTGCCTTGAAAAATAGACCACTTGGCTGGAATCCAGGACACATTGTCAAACCTCTTGTATGTCTTTATCCGCCACAACAGAGGAGTCCTACATCAGAGGCTCATCCTGTACCCCAGTAATGATGTACCCTGGATCATTAAATTGTGATGAAATCTCTGCAAGATATTAGCAATAAATAATAATCTGTGGGATGTAACATGCATGCAATTCAAAATTGACAGGAAATATGGAAGGTTTATAATATTAGAATAGGAAGGACTTCTTATCAATAGCCGCCATTACATGGATGACCAATTCGCTATCATTATCGACAGTTATCATATCAGGTAGTTATTGTCCAATTTATCCTGCATTGTTAATTATGGTGCATTTTACAAACTACAAACACACACACAACCCTCTCCATCTCGTCTTCAACCCCCTCCCACCTCTGTCTTCAAATGCACTCCCCACAACAAGTCCTCAACCTCCCCCCCTCTCCACCCCTCACTGAAAGTCCTCAAACCCCCACCCTCTCACCATTCTCTGTCCACTCCCTGCCCCCTCTCCACCCCAGCTCATTGTCCTCACCCCTTTCTTCTTCAACTCCTCAAACCCCCATCCTCCCAGCACCTCAACCTCCCTCCCCTTACTCTGTGCCTTCCCCTCCCACACCCACAGTGAAAAAGAAAGAAAGAATGGAAGAAGATTGACAGTTTTGAAATGTGGTGCTAGAGATGAATGTTGAACTTTGCATGAACTGCAAGAAGACTAAACAAATCAGTACTCGAGTGGGGCAACTTAGCTAAATATAGCATAACAATTGTGCATTTTGTGAGGAAAGCACCAAATTTGGCACACTAGGAGCCTATCAGATTATGAACAGATTTGGATATTGGGCCATCTCAAAATTTTTGATGGCAGTGGAAAATGGCTGCCACAGCCATCAGCGGCTTGGGCATGTTCGTTCTAGTAAGTCTGTGTGGAAGTGATGGGCATAGAATTCCTCCTCCAGGCATAGAATTTCTTCCAAATTTATTTCTGTTTTGTGTTAAGCAACAGCAGCGACTGTTTAAAAAGGTAATCAAGCATTGGACGCAATTGATTGAACAATTTCTGATGATAATAATTTTATGTACTTTCGGTGTGCCTCGTGAAACACCACGATAAGCTATTTCTATACTTTAATACAGAGTTCGTCCATGGCAGAAAACCCCCTTCGAGAAAGAGGGTAAATTGTCGCTACAACCTCCGTCGTGTGACCCCTAGTCTCCCTGGCAAGTTTGGTTGAGATTAGATAAGTAACAACCGAATGTACCATGGACAGACAGACACCAAGTTGCATGTTTCTGTCAGCTCTGATGAATGTTCATCCAACTCACTCAGAATAGTTTATCGTTCATGAATAGTGAGTGCATTTCACATGTTTAAAGCTGAAAATGTGTTAATTACAAGAACCTGCACCTTTACATGCAGCTGCTCTTTCCCTCCTTAACCATCCATCATACAGAGAAATTAGCTTGGTGTTCGCTCGATGGTAAGGGTGGCTGGCTTTGGATCTTAGCGTCCTGAGTTTGAGCCCTGTCTGTTGAATTAATACCAGGTGGGGTTGACTCTGCCTGTCATCCTTCCGAGGTCGGCAAATTGAGTGCCAGGTTGCTGGTATCCTATGTCGGAGTGGTGACCTGTTCAAGATTGTACCCAGTCTCAAGTAAACTGCTTCAGCAGCACCAACGCACTGCACAGAGTATGGTCCCAATGGATGGATGGATACAGAGAAATTAGCTTGGTGTCGGCTCAGTGGTTAGAGCGGCTGGTTTGGGATCTTAGGGTCATGCGTTTGAGCCCTTTTGGCTGCTGAATTAACACCAGATGAGGTTTACTCAGGTTGTCTTCCTTCTGAGGTTGGCGAAATGAGTACCAATATACTGGTAGAGGGGCACAGCATCAGCAGCATAGTTATGCCCCAACAAAATGAGATAGCCAGCAGTCAAGCTGCCACACACAAGAAGATAAAGATAAATTATTTAATTACAAAAGGCAGAAATAATAAACGAAAGTTTTTTTTTTTTAAGAAGCATTTTGGTCATTTGGCTCTTCTAGTCCAGCAGCCATTGCTCATATGAGGCCAAATAAGGAAATTCGTTCAACACTCCCTACAGAAAAGGTTTAAACTTGACAGGGTGGTAGAATAGACCCTATAGAACACCACCAGGTAGTATGTGGTTTCAAATTGTGGTATCATTAAAATTATACAGGCAATTATACAGAGCAAGGGTACTTACCAAGAGGGTCACTGTGGGCTAGCAAAATTTAGGGGGAGGGGTAAGGTAAACGTGAATATCTTTGTCTAGACTCAACCAATTTTCAATATTTAGGTATCATTGGCTTTCTATTATAATTCTCTATCAGAGTATGTACAGTTATTTGAAAATGGCCTTTGCCATGGCATCACCAAAGCTAAAATATCGCACTAATTCAAGCTTTCAGAGCATTTGAACCACTCAGCTTGTATCTTCCCGGAGAAACTGGTAACAGCAGGCCGCTTTCCGTATGCACTGTACTCTCTGATGGATTGGCACATCCCAGTGGATTCAAGTGTCCGTTCCCTTTTTGTCTGGTCTGAATAGACCCTCGGCTCGGGGACTGGACCAAAGTGCCCTCGTTGATAGAGGACTACTGTAGTGGCATGAGTTGTCCTCTTTCCATCAAGAGTCTCTTCAGTCATGTCATTATTGTCTGCTGCCACCTGGACAAAGACGCCTGGGGAGATGTTTGATGGCAATACCGTACCAAAGATGTCGCTCTTGGCTCGGATCTCCTGTGCAAGGCTTGTGTCGGTTGCCTCAACATCATCGTAGGAGTCACAGTGGCCCATTCTGCTCAGCATGGTAATGAGCTGTTTTGACCTCGTCATATGGCGAACTGCAATTCCCAGGGCCACATGCTTGGGCATGTTAGTTCTAGCATGAGTCGCACAGTGTACAACATCCTGAGCAAGCATCAAAATACGTCTTTCATCTGATGAGTTGCTACATTCTGGTGCTGAAAACTCATCTTCACCTTCCTTTTCTGGTTTGGCAATAACCCAGTGTAGTAGCCAGTAAAGACTGTCTGGTTTCACAGATTTGGATTTTGTCAGGGTTAGATCCATGATATTAGGTGGTCGGACTGATATGCCTTGGCATTCATTGATCTCCGACTTGATGAATTTCGCAGTGCGGTACAGCAGACTCACCCTCTCGCAATCATCCATCGCTGTTGGCTGTTTTCTTGGTACACCCGTGGCTGTTGCGGTGTTACACTGATAGGCAGAGTTGATGACATCTTGAAGGGATATGGAGCTTGAGTACAAAAGCTCGGACTTACTAAGATCATATGGCTTATGGAAGACAATGTCATCTCCAAAGTGTTTCTTTAGTCGAAGTTTGAGTCGCTGGATAGTGAAGCTGTCGACTGCCACTCCCTGTCCGTGCAAAAAATGATTGTATCTGTCCAGAAGAATTGTCATATCAAAGGCCTTCTCACCATTCAGTTCAGCAGAGATATCTTCAGCCAATTGCTTGAATGCCGTATCGTAACAAGTTTCTTGTCTCCCTTCATGGAAGCGAGCATACTGCAGATTAGCTTTGCTGATGTATGAGGCATTGCAAGCTCTGTGGTATCTAGCTTCTGCTGCCACTAGATCGTTACTGACAGCACCAGTAGTCCGTAACATGTGCTCATCGCCCTTTGCGGTCGCTGCTTGCACAATAGTTTCACAGGCTTGGAAAGTTCTGACCATGGTCATCTCCTTTACCCTTCTGTGTTTTCTTCTTGCAGAAGATGCACATAGTCCAGTCAGTGGACGTTGACTGGGACCTGGATACCCTAGAGGTCTCCGTCAAACTTGTTTCAGATTGCGTGCCAATCTTAGATTCTTCTGCTGGTGTCGGTGAGAATGCAGATCTTCTCCTCTGCATTTAACGCAGGTTTTCTTTGCTTGTCCATTTTTCGTAGCAATTTGAGTGCCATTTAACATCGACGGTTGCCAAACTGTCAAAATCTGATTTTAAACGTTCGTATACTTCATCTCGTCGGAGTTCCAGTGCTGCAACAAGCGTCTGTATGGAAGTATCTCGGGCTTCCCTCAGTGTCTCGTTTGAGTCCATCTGACAAATTTTGCACTTGTGAAAGTTCGTCAACTTCTGTCTCTTTACATGTAAAAGTTGCACGACTGCCTGACTCTCTGAACTGGCCATTGCTTCAGTTGGCTAGTAGGATTCTTTGAGATGTTCAATCTGGAATGACACAGAAAAGCAACTATGTTAACCCACATCCTCTTTTACCATCATTATTAACATGACATTTTAAAACTTTATTTTTGTAATTATCTCGTCCATAAGAATTTCATAAAAAAATAGACTAACACAGCATTTATTGGTCCAGCAGCATGAACCTGTGAAAAATTCAATTGTTCAACACCCCCTACAGAAAAGTTTGATTTGACAACTTTGTATGCTCTAAAAGATGCCTAAAATATACAAAAATTGCATAATATTTGATTTGTTTGTGATTTTTACTTCTTGTGGTTGTACACTTGAATGAATATCGACATTTCTGTACATATTCTGAAAGCGAATTATAATAGGAAGTCAATGATACCTCAATATTGAAAATTGGTTGAGTCTCGACAAAGATATTCATGTTTACGTTACCCCTCCCCTAAATTTTGCTAGCCCACAGTGACCCTCTTGGTAAGTACCCTTGGTATGTATAATGGCCTGTATAATTTTAATGATACCACAATTTGAAACCACATACCACAATTTGAAACCACATACTACATCTATTCTACCACTCTGTCAAGTCAAACCTTTTCTGTAGGGAGTGTTGAAAGATTTCATTTTTTTCAGGTCATTGCACCTCGACTATTCCATGCAAAACCGTTTTATGGTGAAATAATCAGAAAATCAATGCACTCAATGACAGTTGTTTGAAAAAAATTTTACATCCTCGTGGAGGATCTCTAAGTCTTACTCATGTTGTTGTTCTTCTTCTTCTTGTGGACTTTTTTGTTTCACAGCCTACAGTTTTCATCGAAACTTCCTGAAATTTGGCATATATATGTAAAAATACCCTGCACAGACAGTAACCATCTCCGATTTTGAAAATTCGTCCGAGAAAAAAAGTTATGATGTCAAAATATCTCCGCTAATGGAAATCGCCTAAAAAATTATTTCCGAAACTAGGCAAGCTTTTTGAATTCTGTTTGCGGGAATCGAACAGGGCATTAGCAGAGATGAATTACCGCACATATGATACATCACTATGACATATCAATTTTTATGACGTAATTCACATTTTTTTGACATTTTTTGTTTCACAACCCAGAGTTTTCATCGGATCTTCGTGAAACTTGCCGTGTATATGCAGAAAGCCCATGCGCAGACAGTAACCGTCTCCGATTTTGGAAATTCTTCTGAGAAAAAATTTGACATCATAATATCGCCGCTAATGGAAATCGCCTATACCATTATCTCCGAAACTAGGCAAGCTGTTTGAATTTTGTTTGTGGGAATCAAGCCGGGCATTAGCACAGATAATTTATCGCAAACCTGATACATCACAATGACGTCATAATCGTTTTTATGACGTCATCATTAAGAGGACGACGATCTTAGCTCATTTGAGCTTGTGTTTTGAATACCTTGTGGAGGCTTGTATGAGAGCGAACACACAATGCACAGCAAGGGGGGCATGAGACAAGAGGGGTGGGAGTGGGAAAGACAAAACAGTGTGGAACAGACATTAGGAGATCTGTGGAAGGGAGAGGGAAGGAGTATACAAGATAGACATTGCAGGGACCTTCAGGAAGGAAAGCAGGGAATTTGAAGGAGGTGGGCTTGGGGTGGATTAACGGGGGTAGTAAAGATCGAGGATTTGGATGGGGGCTGATAAGAGGTGGTGGTGGTGGTGGTGGTGGTGAACAGCTGTTTTGAAGGCCTGGAGGTAAGAATGGGATTGAATAGAGTGAGGGAATTTATTTCAAAGGTGGGAAAAAAGAGGAATGAAAGAGTAAAGGTCAGCAGTGATGCGTGATTTTGATAGTTTTACCAGAAGAGCTTTGTAAGTGGTCAGGAGCTCGGGTGGGCCGAGGAAGGACTTTCCACAACGGAGGATTCCCAGTCAGCGACTGGCTTTGGAGACGAGGTTGGAAATGTGGCTTTCCTAGGAAAGATCATGGCAGACAGTGGGACCAGAAGCTTGAAAGAAAGGACTTCTTCCAGAGGATTGTTGAGAAAGTGGATGGGGTTTTTTTTTTTCCAAATGGTCCTTTCGGAGAGACATAGTGAGAGTGTGACATTTGTCCGGATTGAAAGACATGTTCCACGTGTTGGACCAGTTTGTGATTTTACCCAGATCTGCAGTGAGCAAAGAAGCTGCTGCATGCTTGTCAGAAGGATGACAGATGGAACGGCAGAGGGTGGAGTCATCAGTAAAGAGATAAAGAGGATTTTCCAGAGAGTCGGAGAGATCATTGAGGAAAAGCAGAAAAAGAACAGGGCCCAGAACACCACCTTCAGGAACTCCAGCCTGGACAGGAAGAGGGGATGAAAGAACTCTATTTAGGGCCACACATTGACTGCGACAGGAGAGGAAGTCTGCAAGCCATGAGTGGAGACGGCCTTGAATACCACAGGAAGAGAGTTTGGTGAGCAGGGCAGGGTGCCAGACCATGTCAAAAGCACGTGATATGTCTAGGGATATGGCTCTGATTTCATGTCCGGCATTGAGGACCTCCATCCATTGTTGGGAGAGCAGAAGCAGAATATCCAGGGTAGAGTGACCTGGTCTGAAACCAAATTGATGATTGGAAATCAAGCCATTGGAGAAGAGGAAGGATTTAATGTCTGAACTGATGATGGATTCCACAACCTTGTTGATGATTGGGAGAAGGCTGATTGGTCTGTAGTTGCAGGGATCTGTTTTTGCACCTTTTAATGCAGAGCTGTAATGTTTGCTGATTTCCAAGCAGTTGGCAGATGACCTTGAGCAAATGAGAGGGTGAATAGAACAGAGAGAGGGTGAGCAAGAGCAGAGGAGCAGGTTTTTAGGACACATGAGCTGATGCCGTCTGGACCGGTTGCAGAATCTGAGTCGAGGTTTGACAGCAAGCTCTCCACTTTGTCATAAGAAAAGAACACAGAGTCCAAGGGACAGTTGGGTGCGACTGGGAAAGGTGGGTACAGAAAGCGATGGGTTTTGGACACAAGATTTCGATGCAAACACCGAGTTTAGGCATTCAGCCTTTTCATGTGCGGTATCAGCAGTGTGGCCATTTGAGGTAAGGGAGGGGATAGAAGGGGAACATACACCAGAAACAGATTTGATTAGACGCCACCAGGATTTGGAGGAGGGAGAGAGGTTTGAAAGTTTAGACTTGAGCTGAGAAAGATTTTGTTTTCTGGCTCTCCTGAGGGTAGATGCACACTTGTTCCGAGCTTTATGGAAGGAACTGAGATTACCCTCGGTTGGGTTTGCTTTCCATGAGGCAAAGGCAAGTTGTTTCAGGACAACTGCCTCGCCACAAGCTTCAGTGAACCATGGGCGGGAGGAAGGGTAGGACAACTGAAGACGAGAGGGAATAAATCTGTTCATGAGGGAGAGTAAGTTTCTTTGAAATAATTTCCAGGAAGAGTTGATGTTAGAGAAAGCAGCGATTGGAGACCAGTCTCGAAGTTTGATGGCTGCTTGGAGACCCTGCCAGTCGGCTTTAGTGAAATGCCAGACTCGACGACGGTGAGGTGGTTCTCTGATAACAGCCAGAGAGATGTCCACTTTGATAAGGACGTGGTCAGAAGAACTGATTGGAGCGGAGAAAGAACAGCAGATAATTTCAGGGAAATTTGTCAAAATCAGATCCAGAAAAGATGGAGTACCATTGGTTGAGATCCGGGTCAGGAAATTGACCGATTGAGTCAGTCCCAATGAGTCGCAGAAAGCTTTTGCTGAAGTACCATGACAGATGAGAGAGGTACCCACATCTAGCCAACTGGCATGATGACAATTGAAGTCACCACATATGAGGAAGTGAGAGTTTGGATGAGAAGATAGAAGTTGGTCCATGCTTTTGGATAGTGTGGTGTAAATGGAGTCATCACTGTTTGGTGGATGGTACAGTACACATATGAACATGAGGTGGGAGTGGAGGGAAGCCATAGCCAGAGGTATTCCTGGGGGTGTGGGGGAGTGAGGCCAGTGCATGGAGAGTGAGGAATATAGTCTTTGAGGAAGAGAGCAACTTCTCCACCAGGACAAGGCTCAGGTCTGTCATACCGGAGGAGGGAGCAACCAGGGAGAGATACTTGGGAGTCAGAGACGTCTTGAAGGAGGAAAGTTTCTGTTAGGCAGATTATGTCTGGTTTGTCAGTGGCAACCTGTATGGAAAGATCTGAAAGGTTTGAGCGAAGGCCCTGGATATTTGAGGTCCACACTGTTAATGAAGAGGGAGGGGAGGAGGCTTTGGGTGCAGGGGGTGGGAGGGGAGGGGGAGGGTAGGACAAGGGATGAGGGGGGGAGAAAAGGAGGGTTGTTGAAAGAGTGTGGAGGATTGCAGAATAGCGAGGGGAGGGCCGGATGAGGAGTAGAAAAGGCTTTGTGGTGCTGGGGGAGAGGGGGGAGAAGAGACGGGGCAGAAGACAGTTGAGGACTTGAGGAGGTGGAGTGGTGAGAGCGCAGAGAAAGGAGAAAGGTTTGTGGATGAGGAGGGGGGAAAGTTTGAGAAGGGTGAGTGAGGGGGTGAATGGTGGGAGAAGGGTGAGTGGGGAAAGTTAAGGGAGAAAGGTGATGTGGTGTAGTCTGCGGCCCTACGGGGAGGGGCATGATGATGATGCATGATGGGCGTGATGATGGGAGGAGTGGTCGTGGTGGTCATCGTATCTGCAAGGGATATAAGGTGTGCGCGCCGCCTGAGGCGTCGTAGTAACGCTGGAGTCGTCCGGCTCGTGAGTGTGCTAATACGCAATAAAAGGAGAGCCACGGGCAGAGTACGCTCGCGCTCGTGCTTGTGCACCACAGCCTGGCTCGACTGTTCCTCCGCATCGTGTCTGCCTGCTAAGCATCTTCCATTTCAGTACATTACAGTTGGCGACGAGGATCTTCGGATCGGCGTGTGCAGGGCGGCAAATGACCCATGCGCTTCCAGGCTACGGAGCCAAGGGTCTCGCCAGCACGAGCATGGCAGAGGGTCGGTGCACGGCAAACGTACGCGTGCCCGCCTTCGTCGGAATCGACTTCGGCCACGTCGAGTGGGCAACGGCCGCGCTTCCAGGCTACGGAGCCAAGGGTCTCGCCATCACGAGCAGGGCAGAAGGTCGGGGCACAGCGCACGGACGTGTACCCGTGTTCGGGGGAGATGAGTTCGAGTTGTTTTCTGAACAGTTAGGTTGCTACTTTCGGGCGAAGATGAAGACCCACTTGGCGCCAGAGGAGTCGTTATATCTCGCGCGGTTCCAGTTCGATCATCTCGCTAAGAGTGGCGAGGAGCGCGTTGCGGACTTCGTAGCATGGGTGAAGCATTCGGCTGTGCCGTGCAAATTCACGACAGAGGAGCGTCCGGCACGGCTCAGAGATCGTTTTATTTCTGGTCTGCAAGACGCAAAGATGGTAGCAGCCATCCTGCGGTTGACCGACATCACATTCGACTCGGCGGTCGCGACTGCTTCGTCTGTCGAGCAGGCACTCACGGATGTCCGCGCCATTGCTGGCCAGGACGTAATGAGTAGCTCCAGCTGGGGCATGGCGGCTAATCCCGAGGTCCACGCGGTGACCGCACAAGTGCCGCAAGTTGCACGCACGCCTGGCGGTGCGGGACGAGGGCGCGCACCGCAGCACGGTCGTACCGGGAGCGAAGGGGCACCGCAGCACGGTCGCACCGGGAGCGAAGGGGCACCGCAGCACGGTCGCACCGGGAGCGAAGGGGCACCGCAGCACGGTCGCACCGGGAGCGAAGGGGCACCGCAGCACGGTCGCACCTGGAGCGAAGGGGCCTCCGTTGGAGTCTTGGATGACGAGGTGCGGGAGGACCCCAGTGACCTGGAGATCGGCCTGCAACCGGGGCATGACGATGCCGGCGAGCCGGAGCAGGAGATGCAACCACGGTTGAGTCTGTTTTCCGTTGGTTCGGAGATGACGACGCCTTTCACGGTAGAGGTCGAAGTGAATGGCCAACCGACTGTGTTTTGCGTGGATACCGGGGCTGCAGTGTCGGTCATGGGTGAGCAGGCGGCTCGTGGTCTTCGCGGTATTCGCCTGGTCAAGACGAGGATCTTCGCCTGGTCAAGACGAGCCACGGCCTTGTCGTGGCTGGCACACCTCGGACTGGATCTCCGGTTCGTACCACCAGATGTGCCAGTGCTCTCTTCGAGACCTTCATCGAGTACCGAGGGCGAGGCTCTGGCGGCGGGGGCCGCGTCGATGCAGCGGGGGCGGCCGTTCGTTGCTGCCTGCGGCGGTGATGTGCGGTTCGGGAGCGGTGAGAGCCGTATCAGCTCTCGCGATGAGTTCCCACGCGTCGGCAGCATTCGTGAGGCCATGCGCGTCGGTGTTGTTCGGGCAGTGTCAACAGGTGGTGGTGAGCCCGTGGCGTTAAAGGGAGTCGCCAGTCACAACATCGAGTCGACAACCAAGAAGCGGACTCGTGATGTGGGTTGTGGGTTGTTGTTCATGGCATATGTGTTTTTCCTTGCTCTAGTGATGCAGTTTAACGTTGTTGAAATAAATGCCAGCAGTTCTCGTGTGAAAGTGGATTTGGCGGAGATCAGTCAATGGGGTTGGTATGATGATCAATGTGATGTGGGGGCAAATAAAGACGGGTTATTGGCCTCCAGTTGCCCCAGGCCGCAGGTGGTTGCTTTGTCATGTGCTGGGGGTTTATCAAAAGACCGTGCTGTACGGAAAGATGAGTTTGCAATACATCAAGTAATATTCGTAGTGATTTATAACGAGCCTATGATTGAAGTGTGGTTTAAATGGAATTGCGCCCGTCTAGCTGCCGTGGGGGTCTCGGGGATCGACTCGAAACCAAGACTGGTGCACTGGTCGGCGTTACCCCCACCTCTGGTTGCGAGCGCAGCTCTCGGTGTTCGCTCAAGGCCATTTGGACGGGCGTTGGCGTCTCAAATGATTGGGGTGCGTGGGTTGTTTTGGAGCATTAAATGCGTACAGCCAGCGGCGCTGTTCAGCGCCCCCGGCCAAGGTCGATCAAGGCTGGCGCCACGGCTTCCAGACAGCGGGCTTCCGGCCTCGGAATGTTTATCTACGTCGGGTCTGCCTGGGGGGAGTGGGCCGGAGGCGTTTGATGGTGCCAGGGGAGGTTGGCTCGAAAGGTCGCCACGACCTCGGCGAGGGCCATGTCAGCATGGGCCGCCTGGGGGCGTTTTTGCTGCGTAGTGCTGCTGTGCTTCTCGTTTTGCTGCTTCATATCGGTAACGCGGTCAGAGTTTGGTGGGTGCTTTGTGCACCTCCGTCTTTGGAACCTGGCCTTTGCTGCTCCACTCGCTCGCATCGACACATTATATGATGTGGTGTGCTGTTATACTTCGCTGTTTTCATTTTTGGTGCCTTGTTTATGTCGAAGTTTATGTTTATGCTTAGGATGAGGATGATCATTTAATAATCATACTTTTAGGAGGGAGGAGTGTGGTGTAGTCTGCGGGCCTACGGGGAGGGGCATGATGATGATGCATGATGGGCGTGATGATGGGAGGAGTGGTCGTGGTGGTCATCGTATCTGCAAGGGATATAAGGTGTGCACGCCGCCTGAGGCGTCGTAGTAACGCTGGAGTCGTCCGGCTCGTGAGTGTGCTAATACGCAATAAAAGGAGAGCCACGGGCAGAGTACGCTCGCGCTCGTGCTTGTGCACCACAGCCCGGCTCGACTGTTCCTCCGCATCGTGTCTGCCTGCTAAGCATCTTCCATTTCAGTACATTACAGGTGAGGGGAGAGATTTTGAGAGAGGTGAGAGGGAGGCTTGGAGGGAGAAGAGTGTGATGGTTGCTTTGAGAGGGAGGGGTGAGATGGGTGAGATGGGTGAGTTTGCACTGAAGTTGGAAAAAAAGAATGGTTGATGGAAAGCGAACATTTATTGCAAACTGGGGTTTTTTATTTTTAGGTCAGAGATGCAATTAAACACGTTTCTTGATGGATGCAAGAAAGGCGAATTAAGAGAATGGAGAGAAGAAACGCTGTAACAGTTGGATTTTTTTGGCAAGGTATGAGGGAAAGGTCGAATTGATGGCAGTCTGTTGAAATAGGAGAAGAGTCGTTAATTATGATACAGTAAAGACCATCACACGTGTGAAAGAGGAAGATGAAGCATTATAAGAGATCCTTTTTATTATTATTATTATTATTATTATTATTATTATAGTTTGAGAGAGTTTTCATCAGATTAGGTAATAGAAAGGTTGGAGAAAAAATCGTGAGGTGAATGGGGAATTTGGATCGGTAAACCCGGTGGTGGAAACGGATCACGTGGTTACGGGAGAAGAACGTGGCTTTGGGAGGTGTATTGTCAAAAGTGAATTTATTTATTTTAAATAAGGATTGCGTAACATTCGGAAAAGGGAAGGTGGAAGTAAAATCGTGGAGGTGTATGATGATTTTGGAACTGCAAACACAGTGTGAAGCTGCTGGGTCGATGACAAGTACCAGGAAGAGGGTGGAGAGAGACACGTGGTTACAATAGGTGTATTGATCGAAAGGATACAAGGAAAATTATTAATTTTTGATGTATTTTTGAAGAACAGGTAAGATTTGGGAATTGAAGGTTGTAGGAAGAAATCGTGAAGGTAATGGTGAGAGAGGGTCAGCTCAGCAGAATAAAGATGGTGTGCTGGCAGAATGAGGAAGAAGAAGAATGATCGGGATGCGTGAGTATGCAGGGAGAAAGGCAGTTTTTTTGTTTGTTTGTTTGTTTTGGATTTAAGACAAGAAACAGCGTGTTTAGATAGGGAGGGATGGGATGGGGGACGGTGGGAAAGTGGGAAAAATAGGAATTCAATGTAATAGGGAGAGAATACAAATCAAAACGATCGTAAACCTAGAGGGGAAGGATGGGTAGGCCTCAAGGAACCCGGTAAGACAAGGTCAACAAAAACTCACAAAATAGCACGATTTTTGAAACAAAACCGAACTAGGAACACACAGAAACATGAAGGTGAGAAAATATACAGTTAAGACGGGGCAGATAATGACCGGAAACTTAACTTTGAGAAAGTCAGCAGAGAGCCCTGAGAGAGACCTGCCGATGCTCCAAACCCAGCATTCCCTGTTTATTTTATTTCTCCCTGAAATATTGATTGCTGATAATACAGCAATTTACTGACCTGAGCAGATACCCTGCCTGCCAGTTGTTGTTAATGGTGAAATGTTAACTCTGTACACGATGCGGTGTAAGACATAACCAATGAGGTGTATAAACAGAATTCCAGCTGGTTGTCAGCCATATATGGCCAGGGACCATAGCTTGAGGGTAAAGAAGATGAGAGTTAGGACAACTTTAATGCAGGGGTCTTTCAGTCGGAGAGTCGTTAATGCCTTGAATGGTCTCCCTGTAAAGGTAGTGACAGCAGAAAGAGTATATCGGTTTAAATGGGAATTAGAGAGGCCGCGAGAAGCATTGGAGTTGGATGGGTACATTACAGGGATATTGGCAGGACTTATCGGAAGCTTGTGTGGATGGGTGATCGATCATGGAGTTGGTGCAGCACAGGCACGATGGACCGAATGGCCTCCTCCTGCACCAAAGTTCCTTACCAAGCAGTGGTAGCAATTGGAGCCTTGAGAGGAACTCGCAACATTTTTGTCTGTCCTGGCCGCACGGACTGATTACCGTCCAAACGGTTTCTCGCTCGCTCGGCTCATTTTTCACCAAACACCGCCAGGTCTCTCTCGGTCGGCCAACTCTCCTGTGACCTTCAAGCTTTCAGTGTATCACTCTTTTTGTGATGTTGTTTTCCATTCGCAGCACATTTTAATTTCTTCCATGATGTTTTTCTCTCCAGTCCTTCTTTCTAGGTCTCCTTGCTCACTCTATCTGGCCAGAAGTTTTGCAAAAATATTTTTGTGACAGATATAAGTAAAGGATTCTAAATTCTGTGCAATGACTTTGGTTACTTTCCCTGCTTCAAACAGTAGAAATTATTTCACATTCGTTTGTAAAATTTGAAAATTCCTTCTTTTGTTGTATTTGTTTTTCCACATTTCTCTCATCCTCATAAATGAGGGAATCTGTCATCCTCTTTTCCTTTCTGTGTTCTTTGCAGAACATCTGAGCCACCACTCCTTCCTGTTACAGTTACAGTGACCATGGACCCAAGAGATGTGAACTTGTTGACGTCTCGAATTATTGTCCGATGGATGATGTCTCCTGCTCTTTGTTTTGTTGGTGTTGACTCTCAGTCCTACTTGAGCTCAACATATTCCTCATCCGGCATGTTCTCTCATCCTCTTAAGTCTTAATACCCAGTCCAATACAAGTAGACATAATAGTGGACACATCATGCATCGCTGTCTGACTCCTGTTGTGACGCCAAATCTGAACTTCAAATGCAAGACATGAATTCCATTCACCACATTGTTCTGTTATTGTTTTTAGAGTGAACACTTGCTATGTACACCCTCTATTCCTGATAAATCCAGCCGACTCTTTCCTCAATACTCCATCCACAGCCTTCTGCATCCCATGTAGCATTATCTCACAGAGCACCTTGCTTGCAATCCGCAGAAGAGTTACATCTCTCCAATTACCACATTCACAAAGGTCTGTCTCCTTTCTTTCGCAGTTTAACGATCAGTCCAAGTTCCCACACTTGTGGTCCTAATTAATTTGTGTAAAATTATTATTGATCTCTCAACAGTGCACCTGTACAGTTCAGCATGTATACCATCCGTCCCTGGTGCCTTTCTATTCTTAAAAGTCTTTATGGCTTCCCTCACTTCCGTTTTGATCAATAACTATGTCTGTTCTTGCCATTCCTGCAATATCAGTTGGTTCTCCCACCATCCCTCTGTTAAGTACCTCCTTGAGGTGTTCAGCCCACCTTCGCATGTGTTTTTTCTCTGATGTGAGGATACGTCCTTGTTTATCTTTCGCTAGTTTCTCATATACACTGTCTGGTTATTTTATACACCGTTGCGGTTATTCCCATTCTCGACTGCTGTTTGTGCCTCTTACACTTATTACCTCCGCCACTGAAGGTCGATGGAGATTATGCTTTCACCCCTGTCTGTCTGTCTGTCTGTTAGCACGATATCTCAAAAAGTTATGGACGGATTTGGATGAAACTTGGGAGACAAGTTGGGTGTGTCAACCAAGTTTCATCCAAATCTGTCCATAACTTTTTTTTTGGACGGATTTGGACGAAACTTGTTAGATGAGTTGAGTAGGTGACAAGAAGACGCCGATTCGATTTTGGAGGTCCAGATCTAGATCCGGTCTACCAGTGGGATACAAAACATAAACTGTTCAGCGTGGCGAAGGTATGCGCTCCACCGTGCTGTTTCCTTCTGTGCCGTTTCCAAGAACTTTTCTAGTAGTTTCGATATACACTTAACTTATTACCCAACCACACTTCATATCATCAATTAACTTTAAATGTGATCCCATGGTTTTCTTCTAGAAATGCAAATGTTTTATATTTCCACATTGTATTGATCCCATACTTCTTTGTCCTTGAAGTTATCAAAATCAAATCTCTTTCCCTTTTGTGCAGATCCCCCTTCCTTCTTTAGTTTGAGTTCTAGATATGTAACTTGCAAATGGTGATCCCTACAGATCATGTCAGGACCCCTCTTAACAACGCAAGTCTGTCAGACACTCTCCACATCGCTCTTATCATGAAATGATCTATCTGGTTCTTTATACTTCCATCTGCTGATGCTCATGTTGTTTTGTGAATGATCTTCATTGTGTGGAAACAACTTTCCTCTGATACAAAGCCCATTCCTTTTGCAGAATTCCTCGAATCTCCTTCCGTTATCATTTTGTCGATCAATTCCTCGTTTTCCCACGATGCATTTGTGCTCAGTATTGTGCTTTCCCACTTTTGCATTTAAATCTTCCAACACAGAGTCCATCATGGTGCAGTGTTTCCTCCAATAGAGTCTAGACAAGACCATCTAGAGTCTAGACTCTCGTCTGGAGCTTTGTTTAGTCTCTCATAGAAAGCCTCTTTGTCTTCTTCACTGGTACCATTCATTACCCTCGCCGAAGGAGAGGGTATTACATTTGGGTCCATTTGTCTGTCTGTTTGTTACTTGGAATTTTTTTATTTTATTTTTGACAAGCTTGTTGATCGCCTCCGTTTGTTTGTTTGTGTTTTTGTTTGTGTGTTTGCTTGTTTGTGTGTTTGTTTGTTTGTTTGTTTGTCTGTCCGCTCGCCTCCAGCCCAAACCATTCAAGCAATCGTTCTGAAATTTTCAGAAATTAATGTCACCGACCCTGCGATGGTCTCGCATTAAAGTTTCGTAAAAGTCGGTCGACCGAAAAGGTCTACCTAGGCCAAGAGGCTAATTTGAGACAAATTTTCTAAAATTTGATTTGAAATTTGAACAGGATATGCATATCAGATCAGCGAATTCAACCACCTATTACACTTAAGGTTATCATAGGTCAAAAGGTCAACATAGGCCATGAGGTCAACCCAAAATAGGCCAAATTTTTTAATTGTTTCTAAAATTGTCAATTTTAATCTGATTCACTTGAAATTTGAAGAGCATTTGCATATCAGGTCACCAAATTCAATCACCCTTTAATTTTGAGGTACACATAGGCTAAAAGGTCAACATTGGCCAAATTTCTAAAACCCTCAATTTTATTCCAATTAACTTGAAATTTGAAGAGCATTTGCATATCAGATCAATGAATTCAATCGCCTATTAATTTTGAGGTAAACATAGGCCAAATGGTCAAAATAGGCCAAAAGGTCAATTTGGACCAAATTTTCCAAAATTCTCTATTTTCATCCGATTGACTTGAAATTTGAAGACCATTTTCATGTTGAGTCACTTCCAATTAATTTTTAAGGTTAAATGGTCAACACAAGCCTAATTTCTAAAATTGCTGGATGGGACGATAAACTAAATATATCACTATATCTCAAAAATTTATGGACGAGTTGAATAGGTGACAAGAACAAGCGGATTGGATTTTGGTTCGGATCCAGCCCATCAGTGGGATACAAAATGTAAACTGTTACACCTGGTAGAGGTATGTGCTTTACCGAGTGCCATTCTACTTTGTGCTGTTTTGTCAAGTTGTTACTCTATGAGTAATTTTTCATTACTTGACGAAATCTACGATTTTGTCAAGTATGTTGGTCGGTTCAGTTTGTGAGTTTGTTTGTGTGTACGTCTCGCTCTACAGGTCGGATTTCGAGTCGGAATGTCATGGAACTTCACCAATGGACTTATTGGCCACCAGAATAGAACCCTATAACTTTTGGCATGTCAAGGTCAAAGGTCAAGGTCAGGAAAAATTCCTGAAAATCGCGAAAATCCGTATCTTTTAGCATGGGCCGATTTTCAAAAATTCATGTCTCCGCCAAAATTTTAACGGATTCCTTTCAAATTTGAAACACGGACGTAGGAGGGGAGTATCTTTGACTGGATTAAAAATTGGTCACATCCGTTACGGATTACGGAGGTGACAGGTATTTTAAGTTAACATGGTAAGTGCTATCTACGGTTTTTCATGGTAGTCATGATCACTTATGAATCATAATGCCACCAAATATTCAGAAAAATTACCATTCACAGTGAACAATTTAACAGAATTTAAAACGAATCTCCTCGGCTTCTAATATTACACAATCCTCTCATCGCAGATCTGAACCTCGGGGTTCAGATCTATTGGGTTCAGATCTATTCTCTCATTACTTGACGAAATGTATGATTTTGTCAAGGATGTTGGTTTTTTTGTTACTTGACGAAATCTATGATTTTGTCAAGTATGTTGGTCAATTCAGTGTGTTTGTGTGTGTGTGTGTACGTCTCGCTCTGTAGGTCGCATTTCGAGTCGGAATGTCATGGAACTTCACCAATGGACTTATTGGCCACCAGAATAGAACCCTATAACTTTTGGCATGTCAAGGTCAAAGGTCAAGGTCAGGAAAAATTCCTGAAAATCGCGAAAATCAGTATCTTTTAGCATGGGCCAATTTTCAAAAATTCATGTCTCCGCCAAATCTTAACAGATTCCTTTCAAAGTTGAAACACGGACGTAGGAGGGGAGTATCTTTGACTGGATGAATTTCGTCAAGTCCTGGCCCTATGGGCCATTTTTATTTATTTGTTTGTTTGTTTATTTGTTTGTTTGTCCGCACAAAACTTTAGTGTTTTTCTCCACTTGTCATATTGAGGTGTAGTATTTACCACTACTATAGAAGTATTCACTATAGAAGTGACTACTCATGTAGAATGTTTTTCTGATAATTATGATGTCATAGGTCACGTGGTGTGGCAGCCATATTGGAAAATGTGAAAAAATTGGACCTCTGCATCTGAAACCACACCAAGAAAAAAATTGAAACTGGGCATATATGGCATTCTTCATTGGGAATGAGTGTGATTTTTTTTAATGATGCCATAGGTGCCTTTGTTATGACGTCATAATTGCATATGTAGAACATTTTGTCAATTCGTAAGAGTCGTCAAGTCATGAACATTTTATCCCTGTGTCGTAAGAGGCGACCAGGGTTGCGTCAGGAAGGGCATAAAACCTATGCCAAATCATTATGCGGATCATAACGGCTGATCCGCTGTGGCGACCCCTCAGGGGAGCAGCCAAAAGAAGAAGAAGAAGAAGAAGAAGAAGAAGTAGAAGAAGAAGAAGAATTGCATATGTAGAACACTACATCTGATCAGTCTGAAAATTTTTGAGGGTCATCTCAGGATAAGATGGTCCACAAAATATTTTGATGATGTCATCGGTCACGTGATTCGGCAGCCATATTGTTTAAAAGAAAGAAAAACCTTCAAAAATATTGTTCTATGAAGTGGCTGAACAGATTGAGGCGAAACTTTACACGTATTACCGCCTATCCATGAGGAACAAAAGGTTCACAATATGATGTCATAGGTCAGATTGTTTGGCAGCCATGTTGGATTTACTCTAAAACCTATAAAAAATCTTCTTCAGCAGAACGGCTTGACAGATCGAGGGGAAACTTCACACCTATGTTCCCCAAGCCTTCAGTGTACAAGTTTGTTCAGAAATAATTCATAGGTCACATGGTTTGGCAGTCATATTGAAGAAAAATATTAAATAATGTTTTCTCTGGAACCGCTTCATTGATCGATGTGAAACTTCACAATTATGATCTCGTCGTGATGTGGAATACATGTTTTAAATGTCAACTTGATCTGACACATGGTCTGGCACCCAGAATATATTTGTTTTGATCTGAGTTCTTTTTTTTTTTTTGTTATTTTCTATTTTTTTAATAAGGTTCACTTGGCTGTGTCTGGATGGGTTTGAGGGTAGAGGAGTAGCAGCTGAAATGTGAGTGTATCCAGTTTCCTCCTGATTACTTCATCTTTGCTTTTTGCTTGTTCCGTTCCTTCTGATTACTCCAATGCAGGACTGTACCTATTTGGTCTTCCATTTGATTTGAATTGAATTTATTTTAATTCCATTCTAAATTCAATTGCATATTAATAAACGTCATGGGTCACGATCAGGTCTCCAATCAAAGCGGGGTTGCATCAAAGTGGGACGTCTTGGTACCCGGTCATCATTGCCAGCAGGTATAAAGTGATACTTCTAATTATGTCTCATTAATTAGGTAACACACCAGTACACAAACACCACACAAAACAAGTCCTGGTGAGGGTGTGCAATCTCTGATTGCTCTTTTTCGTGTTGGTGTTGGATTATTGTCCATTTGGAGTCTTTTGAGTGGAACCTCACTTTTTTGATTCGTTCCCTCCATTGGTTTCCATTCCTTCAATGACTTCTCCACTCCTTTCCTCGGCAATAGTCCCAATGTTGTGTGCAAACAATCTTCTCTGCACGAATATCAAATGATCTCTTCATCTCCAATCTTCATCGGTCCAAAGACTTGTCATCAGATCTTGCTCAGTCCATCCAAACCATAGTTTTTAATCTCTTTAATAAGTAGCCTGCATGAATCTTCCTGCTTCTCTCTCATTGTTTATATTTTCCAGTTTCTGATCTTACATCTTTTCTTGGGTCAGAGGAATGCCTCAATCCTGGCAATACCTTCATTTCGCCTTTCAGTGATGTCGTTAATTGAAACAGTGATCTGCTGAAACCTTTCGACCAACAAAGTGACTTGAGTTCTTCTTAACGTGTGTGCCTCGTCACAGGCTCATGGCTCTAAAATGCCTGGGAGGGAGCGGAAGAAGGGAGGATGAAGGGTGGAGGGTGTGATGAGAGATGTTAAGTGTGTGTGTGTGTGTGTGTGTGTGTGTGTGTGTGTGTGTGTGTGTGTGTGTGTGTGTGTGGTGTGGTGTGTAGAGGGGGAGAGGGTGTTTCAGAACCAGCAAAACAAAGTCGTAGATCTTCGTAAACACAAATAAGTCGTAAACAAGCAAATGAGGCCATTTGGCCCAACGTCGCCGTGGTGTACTCTCGGGCTAATATTTGCTACAGCTTTAAACATCAATCTTCTTGATGGTTTGCTAAAGTCTAAATAACCCGACCTTTGGCTTAACGGTTAGAGTGCAGGTTTAATATCTTCAGGTCTTGAGTGCAAGTCCCCGACCCCTCTGTTGAATGAACACCAGGCAGGTTGACTCAGCCTGTCATCCTTTCCAGATTGGCGAAATGAGTGCCAGCTTGTTGGTAACAGGGGCACTGCATCAGCAGTGCCAAGCAGAAAATGATGCAGCCAAGCAGCCAGAGGATGAATGAATGAATGAATGAATAAATAAATAACTAACGCAATCTTCATCGGGCGCTGCCACTTGAATGAATTATATGACGAACATACCAGGGATGGGTAGGGTAGGCTATGAGCTGTCAAGCCTGGGTTCGAATCTCGACACAGATATACATTGTCATCCTGGACCATGGTGCTTCACAGGCAGGGTGAGGTATCAGTGTGTGTGCCGTCCCTCGGATGTACGTTAAGCTGGAAGACCCGTGCGCACTCGCTATTGAGACATGTGAAAGATCCCACGAGAAGGTGAGTTATCGCCAGCACTCTGGCTAAATTACAAATTACTGTCACCTTTCGGTGAACATCAGACCTGGCCTATCAGTTCATGAAATGCCTTCTGAACGTCACGATGCAATACTGTTACGAATCTGGAAGCCATGAGCACACAACAGCCAGGTCCTATAGATCAGTTATATCGGTAAGTAGGTGTTTCTAGTTAGGGTCCCGTTACGTCCCTAGTCGAATGGGAATTTAATGTTCGTGCGCTGCAGAGTTATTTTGATAGTTAGGATTTTCACATCACTTGCAACAATAGTGGGGCAACTTAGCATAACAATTGTGCATTTTGTGAGGAAAGCACCAAATTTGGCACATAACACTAGTAGCCTATCATATTATGAACAGATTTCGATATTGGGCCATCTCAAAATTTTTGATGGCAGTGGAAAATGGCTGCCACAGCCATTAGCGGCTGAATTTGAGACGGCCCAATATCCAAATCTGTTCATAATATGATAGGCTACTAGTGTGCCAAATTTGGTGCTTTCCTCACAAAATGCACAATTGTTATGCTTTATTTAGCTAAGTTGCCCCACTACAACGCCCATCTTCGCTTTCACAACAACAACACTCTGCTCACAACATTCTTCGCGCGCTCGCGAGCGAGTGCGTGCGTGGGCAGAGTTCAACATGAGCATGGTGTCCCTCTTTGGCCAATCGGCAAGGAGCGGGCGTCTCACCCAACCCGTTTCCGACTCGACACCATTGCCATTACGCACGTGGCCAGGGGTGAGGAGGTGGGCGGAGCTACAAACGCCTCCGATCAGGACTCCGCCCAGAAGGGTTTGAGTTGCCCCGCCTACCGTGGGCCTGTCCAATGAGGGACGGCCAGCGAATCGCGCGATGTAACCGACCAATCAGGAGGCGAGTGGCCAGGAGAAGATGCGGTTGTCTGGACCAGCGTTCAGGAGAGGACGGCAGTTCGAGAGATCGTGGCGTTTTGCCGAGCGGCGAGGATCGTGTGTGAGAGGACATTTTCAGTTCAGACATTTCCAACCTGGCATCCAAAGCCAGTGAGTGGTTGTCGACGAGGGCCCTGCAGACGGTTGTGGTCATGGACTTCGAGTCCCACCGTTGTGGTTCGAGTCGGTGTGACCGCACGAGGCGGGACAGGTACCCCGGCCCGGCTCTACCGACTGAAGACCCATTGAGGTCCATTTCTGTGGGTGTGTGTCTGTGTGTGGGCCCATCTTCAAGTAGAATTGTTTAAGTGCCTTGTACATACCTGCATTGCTCTTATAGTCGCGATAACTCTGCTCTTCGTGTGTTCCCTTCCCCCCTTTGTAAAATAAATACCCCTATTGTTGAATGTACCAGCTCGTTTCTGTGCTTCTTTCATTGGCTTAGCATGGTGCGTGTTGGGAAATTGAGAAGCGGCAAATTGTGCATTTGGTCCGACGGGTCTTGGTAACCATCCGCTCGGGTTACACACGGTTCGAGCACGGTACCGGCTCGTTACGCATGGTTCGAGCACGGTAACGGCTCGTTCCTCTCGAGGCCTGCCGAGGGTGTGAATTCCCCGGTAGCTTTGCCGCATGGAAACTTAGGTTATATTGAAGTCGGCAATTAACCCTACTGCACGTGGCCGAATTATTGGCGATTCACGGTCCTGTAAGGGAGTTCTCCCTTACTCCTTTTGGAGTTCTCCCAGATGCACGATCTAGATTCCGGGTGTTCGGAGGAGCCGACTCTCCTGCTCCAACTAGCGGCCGTGCTCGCCACCGACGCCCGGCTCCACAACAGTTGGTGTCAGGAGCGGGTTTCGAATCCCTCCACCTCCGTAGAGAAATTCACGGGATTCGGATCAGGGGTGTAGGGAGCAACCCCCCCCCCTCCGTGTCCCCCAAATTGCAAGCGAGTGAAATTTACTCTCAACAAGCAACATGGCGAACCAAGATGGGCTGCAGCAGGTGGGTTTAGAGGTAAGTGTAGTAGAATCCATGGTCCAGGACACCCCCATGCAAGAAATGTGACCCCGCAACCAAACTCAGAGGTAGCAATGGTACGGTGGGAGCGGCGGCGCAAGGGCGCCCGGTCCGTCAGATTTTCTCCCCAATCTCCAGCAAAACTGCGATCGACCGAGGTGAATCGGCTTCGTCGGGGCCACTTGACATGAGCCAGCTATTGGAAATTTTTATGCAAAAAAATGGACGCAAATGCGCAACGGATGGAGGCGAACACGCAGGCACTGAGGGGCGATATGCAAACGCAGCGAGGGGAAATGCAGAGCATGGGGTTGGACCTGCAAGCGGGTCTGGAGGAACTGAAGGGCATAATGGCGGCACCAGGTGGCGGAGCGACCGAACCGACCAGAGGGAGTGCAAATTGCGTCCGGCCCGCGATGGAGACGGGTGAGGTCTGGACGACGAGAGGCGCCACCACAATTATCGGGGAAATGAGTAAACTCGGACACGAGGGGACGACGAAAAAATTAAAAGAGGTGACAGAGACACAGAAAATAAAAGACGAAAGGCCAGGAAGTAACGGGGGTAATGAACGAAGTGACGGAATTAACAGACACAAAGGGAGACGCAAGATTATGAAACTAAAGATGAGCACACACACACGTAGAGCTGGTGAGGGACAATGAGGTTGAGCATGGGGAATGTATCGGGACCCGGTGCGAGCATCAGGATAGCCTCCTTCAGGGACAGAGGGAGATGGTAAGCTCCCTCGAAGTGGACTGCGACGAGGTAAATCCGGTCGGGCCGTGCGAGGTTGAGCGGGTGAATGATGCGAACGGTTTCACGCGGAGCTTGGGGAGTATGGAAAGACCGGGATTTCTTGTGGTAACGCGAATCCCCGATGTGATTGTCCCGGAGTGTGTGGTGAAATGTGTGAGCAGTAAGAGTGTCATGGCGTGCGTGAGTGCATGCGAGGAATTGAAACGCGGACGGATTCAGACGGGAGATGGGTATAGCGAGCCGAATGGGCCGCTGGTATTTCGGGAACCGCACAGGTTTCATGGGACGTCGCGTAGGGGCCAGTTTCGCATTTTGCGAGCGGCCCTCGCACGTGCGTCTTTGTGGCGGGAATCCGCGTGGGATTCAACAATACAAGGCCTCGTGGACGGCTAAAATGGTGGCGAGTGTTGTTTGAATTCGGAAAACAGGGGTCCACATGCGAGTGCATGTGCGAAGCTCCACGTGCTGCATGCCACGTGTTCTGTTCGCGGAGCGGGTTTCCGAGACGATACGCTCGTGCTGGCCTGCACGGGAAACCGCGCAGGTTCGGTGTGCGAGTGACGTCATGGGCACGGACCTCGCGGAGCGAGTTACAGGTGTACGGCGCACGTTGTCCCACGTGGGGAATCCCTCAAAGGCGAGCGCTTCACAGGGCGACGACAGAACTGCACGTATCGCCCGATGGAAGGGACGAACGAGTGAGCCTAGACCGCCGCCCTGGCGGTGTAAAAAAAAAAAAAAAAGCCTTGCCCCGAGTACACGGCCCCAGCAGGGATGTGGCAAACATCCTGCTTGGGCATAGGAACACTAGGGAGCGGGATGGGTTTAGTTTAGATTGACTGGCCTCATGGGGGCATGAGCCGTCCTCCATGGGGCCCGTGGACTAGTTAGAGGGATTTTAGGTTAGACTTAGAATGGGAAATGGATTTTGGGGAAACATGGACAGACATGAAATATTTGGGGAAACATGGACAGACATGGAATATGTAATATGTAAGCTTAGCTACGTAGATTAAATGGAACGTGCATTAAAATAAGGAATGACGAGGGGCACGAGTTAGTTAAGGGGATTTAGTTAGTGGAATGGGAGTGTGATGTGTATTGAAAAATTAAAAATGTGTAATGAGTGAATGTGGGACAGCGGGTCCAAGTGTGAATGGAGTGAATGTGGAATGCATGGTTGAATGAATGAGTGGGGGGGAGGAGTGACTCCCACCCAAGTGACCCCGGGGTCAGAGTAATGTTAGTTAAATTTACCAAATGGAGGTCGTTTTGTTGTTGGTGTTGTAGTCCAGCAGGCATTTCTCATATGAGGCCAAATAAGGAAATTCGTTCAACACCCCCTGCAGAAAAGGTTTAACTTGACAGGGTGGTAGAATAGACCCTATAGAACACCTCCAGGTAGTATGTGGTTTCAAATTGTGGTATTAAAATTATACAGACCATTATACATACCAAGGGTACTTACCAAGAGGGTCACTGTGGGCTAGCAAAATTTAGGGGGAGGGGTAACGTAAACGTGAATATCTTTGTTCAATTATCAACCAATTTTCCTTTGTTCAACCAATTTTCAATATTGAGTTATCATTGGCTTCCTATTATAATTCTCTATCAGAGTATGTACAGTTATTTGAAAATGCCCTTTGCCATGGCATCACCAAAGCTAAAATATCACACTAATTCAAACTTTCTGACATTTTTAATTGTGTTCTCATATGAAGGTGAACGGTGTTTCTCAATTACTACCGGTACGTATACATTTTGGAAATCAAACGCTTAGAAGTATTTTTCTGAAGAAATTCATATAATCCGAGGCGCGCATAAAGAAAACTGCAACTGTTATTTTTAGCGTTCGTCTTTCACTAGTGTTTCGCAACATGGAAGCACATACATCGGAGCCGAGCATAATAGTTGTCTTTGGCAACATGGAAGTAAATTAGTGAAAGCCGAGTATAATAGTTGTCTCTGGCAGCACGGAAGCTACTCATTGATCATAGTGGATGATAATAGTTATCATGGTCGACACTGGGAGCTGTGCATCACAACACAGAAGCACATTAGTGAGAGCGAATCATAATAGTTGTGCATGGTTGGACGGAAGCACATTCGTCAGAGCGGTTTGTAATACAGTATTTGTGTCTGGCAACAACGAATCACATTCGCCATGGAAGCGTGAAGATGTCATCTGTTGTAACTTTTAGTCAGCGTCTTCTTCACCACTGGATTCAAAGATTGTTCTTGGATTTTCACAAGTTTCTTCGGCCATACATGCACATGCTTCTGTGCGTGGCATGTGGTTGGTTCTGCATTTGCAGTCGGCTCGGCGACATAGAGACTTCTTGCAGTGACAGACAGTCAGCTCCGGAAGACCCCGTGGTGCTGGATCTTTGGTCGTGAGCACAGGCTGCAGGGCACCATCCTGAATTTTCCAGCCATGTCCAGCTGCTGGTGGAAGGCTCTGTGGAGGCTCCAATGCTCTCTTCCATACATCGGCCTGGTAATTTCCTCGCTTCATATGTTGCTGTAAGCTGTCGAATGTCGGGGGGAGATTTTCATTTCTTTGTCCCTTTTGACAGAACTGCCAGTATGTCACATTGTTCACTTTCCTCCCAGCCCCCTTGGTTGTTGAGTACATTGCACATATGAAGGCTTCGCATGCTTCTGAAGTGCTGTTGCTGAGCTCGGGTTCTTCTCCACGCTGTCCCAGACTGGTCTGATTCTCTTTACTGTCAAGTAAGACATTGAAACCCTTTTTCTTGCCGAGTCCTGAGAGTACACTGTTGGAATCGCACCCAGTGAGTGCGTGGAAGCCGAGTAAAGCATTACACGGCTCAGGTCCTAGTTTGTGTGCCAAGCTGTGGATAGGAATATACCTAGCTTTATCCTTGATTCCAGTCCGAAACCACAGCTCCCGACACTGAAGTTTTCTGTAGTATGTGGTGCAGACGACAGCCACATCTGTCAGGTGATTGAATCACAATCCTGTTGTGATAATGAGAGGCATTTTTGCATGTGGCAATATTCGTGTGTCTGCCTCTTCATGATCTGACTTGGGGGGAACCAGTTCTTCGCAGTGCCCTCTGATGACTAGCACAGACTTCTACGGGTTCTTGAAACCACCACCGATGACTCGGTGTTGACCATCAAGCAGAGTGTCTACCCCCATGTGGCACCATGTGTCTGCCAAGAAGGCACACAAGTTGACTTTGTTTCCTACATTTCTAATGTATTTGATCCACTCCTTTGGAATAGGAGTAGCTGGCCCTTAGATTGTCACCTCTAAGACTGCAGATGTTCCTCATGTCTCTCGCGCCCCAGCTTTGATTGAGAGGCTGGAGTACCGGTCGAAGACAACATCAACCCGCTGACAACCATTCTGACGTAGAGGGACAGTAACCAGGCTGTAATACTTGAATGCCATTTCATCGAAGTTTGCAGCACCAGCGGACTTTGTCATCTGTACCAGTGCCATTGCATCGACGATGTGGGCCATAGACATCTGGCTGGTTGTGACTTGTGGCAGTTTTGGATGGACATCGACCTTCTTCTCTAACTCAGCAATGAGTACGCTCTTGTTGGTCTTCCTCAAGCTGCCATCATAATGGGCCAGGGATAATGGCACTGTTGATAACTCGTAGCTGAGGAGTTCTCTCAGATTGATGTCCCTTGACTTTCCTGTGATCAGAAGGCGGCCAAAGAGTTCACAGTCAGCACTAAGAGTGATAACTTTCTCATCAGTTAGCTTCACTGTTTTCTTCTTGCTTAGTGTGGCAAATGTTTTGATCTTCAGGTTTGGTAGGGAATCCCAAAATGTCACTTCATTGGTATTCAGTCTCTGTTCAACAAATGTTGTCATTTGAGCTGTGCCGATCTGGTAGGAGTTAACCATGCGTGTAGGAGCATCTGGGGGCATCCTGATACCTGTGGCAATGTTAATCAGTGACGAAATTCCATCATCAACGTTGTTTAGGGAGAAGGGATCGGTCATAAGCTCTGACGTGATGCCGGTCAGCAGCTTCTGAACATCACTTTCATCTCTCTTCACCCTCTTTAGTGCTGCTTCTCTGTGGGTACCAACACGATCTCAGTCCTGTATGGCGCACATCTCCTTCATTGCGGTTGTGATGGCTGCTCGTTCATGACGTGTCAGGAACCATCGTTCTAAAGCTCCTGCTCTCTGACTGATCCCTATGATGCCACCGTTTGTCTTGCTGTCGCGGTTGATGGACTGCTCTAGGGCCATGTCAGTCCACACTTGAGCAAAAGGTTGAGACGATCGACTGATGGCATGATTTCCAGACATGAACTCTTCATTGACGGCAGGATGGGTCTCAGGCAGCTGGTTCATGTCAGCCAGATAAACAAGAAGCCACCTGGCGTAGTTGGGTCGATCCATTGCGAAGAAGTGAGGGGTCATTGCAGCAGTAGCAGAGAGATGCAGAATCCAGTTTCCAGTCCTCTCTGCCTTGATGAACTGGAGGAGCAGCTGTACCATGGATACATAATCACTCCAGTAGGCAAACAGCTGCGACTTGCCCCGTGCCTCAGTTTGGAACCTTGTGAACTCTGATTCGGTATTTTCAAATAACTGTACATACTCTGATAGAGAATTATAATAGGAAGCCAATGATAACTCAATATTGAAAATTGGTTGAGTCCAGACAAAGATATTCACGTTTACGTTACCCCTCCCCCTAAATTTTGCAAGCCCACAGTGACCCTCTTGGTAAGTACCCTTGGTATGTATAATGGCCTGTAGAATTTTAATGATACCACAATTTGAAACCATATACTACCTGGAGGTGTTCTATAGGGTCTATTCAACCACCCTGTCAAGTCAAACATTTTCTGTAGGGAGTGTTGAACGATTTCATTTTTTTCAGGTCCTTGCTCCTGGACTATTGAGAGAAAGCACGAAACCCATTTGGAGAGGTGCAGGAATCCATGGACCGGCTGGGAGCGTGGCTTGGAAAGGTGAGTTTTGAGTAGAGGGCACCCCGGGCAGGGAGAAGTCTGCCAGAGTAGGCCAAGGGACCGGGAGAGTGTAGTGGGCACGGGCGACCCGCGGAACGGGACCCGTAGCGCCAAAATGCCACGTGGGCATCGGAAGGGGCAATGCTAGGAAGGGCAACCCCCCCCCCCCCCACGTTCATAGGGAGCAGGTAGGCTCAGAGACAGCCTCAGGGCCCGGGGATGCCGTAGTTTGAGATTCGGCAGAGGGGGAATCCCTGCCATGTGATCCACGCTGCCCAGCCATGAAATTGTGCAAAGGCACGAGTGAAAAATTGAGGGCTCGGCCCAAATTTATAATTCGACACCAACATGGGCGAAGGGAATAATGGTTTTTAGAACCGATAGTTTAAAGTGACAGGCATTTTGGAAAGCCCCGGGGTAGTTTAAAGTTAATAAATGCAAGGATAGTTAGGAAATGTACCCCTTCGCACCATCCATCCCTTCGTTCTCTGTAGGCCGCTGGACCCACCTTGGTAAGATGGCTGAAATCTGTAGGAGGCTATTCTGAGGCTTTGTTGGGCCTCGAGACAGGACGCTAGTCTCTCCTTTATTCCCCTCCAAAAAGGATTTTAGGGGTTGGGAGTAGGCTTGGTTGACAGGATAGGTTAGCCGGACAAAGATGATAAAGGGGGTTCGGGAGACAAAATTATAAAGAAAAATATTAAAAGAAAAAAATAAAAAGGGGCTAAATTTTGTTGTTTTCTTGTTGGAAACTAAGAGAGTGGGTATGGACAGAAACAGGCAAAGGCGATAGGTTGGGGGGAGACAGTAGGGGGTAGGTCCGAGCCACCTTCAGAGCGGCCGGCACCACCGTACTCCCTCCAGAACCTCACGGAACGAGACCAGAGGCTGGCCAGCTTCCTCCACCGGCCTGTGTTTGTGCTACATCCGCTGGTCCGCATTGCCTCGCCTTGCCATGCCTAGTTTGCCTGCCTTTGCCATAACCCTATGCCTGCTACCCTTTTTGCATTGCCCCTGTGTCACCATCACCATGTGCACCAGGACCATCTCCTTCAGTGTGTTTGCAAGGACTGCCCTGCAGCAGCCTCACCACAGGACTGCATTTGAGCAGCCCGTGCATCCATTTTGTGTTGTTGCATCCATTTCCATTTCCATGAGCCAGAGACTGCATTGAGCAGCCTGGCCACCTCTTCTTGCATAAAGGCCACTTAAAATGGCCTGTGGGACAGTGCATGGCCTGCCGTGTCAGGGTGAGTGCCTCCAGCAGCTGGGAGTATGGAAAGGAAAAAAAAAAAGTTCACTGAAACAAATACAAGGGGGACCTTTTGAGCAGGCCCTGAGGACGACTGACCTTCACCTGCTGTGCACTCACCCACACAAAACTATTGACTTTGCTGTGCCTTTTTCCCCACAGATGACAGGTCCTGGGCCATGGTTAGTGTAAATATTAGTTAAGATTGTAAATAAGTTTAACCCACCTGTTGTTCGTCTTAGCGCCACAATTTTAGTTAAGTCGTCTGTGCGAGTCTGATAGTTTAGTTACGCAGTGCACGAGGTTATTTATTTTTGGGACACGTATAAAAAATGTCACACTCAGGGATCCGTAGGTAAATCGTACTAGAGGAAAACTTACACATGCTGGTCACACTAAAATTTGACGACTCGGGGCGAGTCTATGGTAAAGGGGAGGGGGGTAGTGTTACGATTCTGGAAGCCATGAGCACACAATAGCCAGGTTCTATAGATCAGTTGTTATCAGTAAGTATGTGTTTCTTGTTAGGGTCCCGTCCCTAGTCTAATGGGAATTAAATGTTCGTGCGCTGCAGAGTTATTTTGATAGTTAGGATTTTTACATCACTTACAACAACACTCTGCTCACAGCATTCTTCGCGCGCTCGTTGGCGGGCGCGTGCGTGGGCAGAGTTTAACATGAGCATGGCGTCCCTCTTTGGCCAATCGGCAAGGAGCGGGCGTCTCACCCACCCCGTTTCCGACTCGACACCATCGCCATTACGCACGTGGCCAGAGGTGAGGAGGTGGGTGGAGCTACAAACGCCACCGATCAGGACTCCGCCCAGAAGGGTGCAAGTTGCCCCGCCTACCGTGGGCCTGTCCAATGAGGGACGGCCAGCGAATCGCGCGATGTAACCGACCAATCAGGAGGCGAGTGGCCAGGAGAAGAAGCCCCTCCCTCCTGAAGAGGAAGAAGTGGTTGTCTGGACCAGCGTTCAGGAGAGGACAGGCAGTTCGAGAGATTGTGGCATTTTGCCAAGCAGGGAGGATCGTGTGTGAGACATTTCTGGTGGGAGAGGACATTTTCAGTTCAGGCATTTCCAACCTGGCATCCAAAGCCAGTGAGTGGTTGGCGACGAGGGCCCTGCAGACGGCCGTGGTCGTGGACTTCGAGTCGTGGGTTGGAGTCCCACCATGGTGGTTCGAGTCGGTGTGACCGCACGAGGCGGGACAGGTACCCCGGGCCGGCTCTACCGACTGAAGACCCATCGAGGTTCATTTCTGTGGGTGTGTGTCTGTGTGTGGGCCCGTCTTCAAGTAGAATTGTTTAAGTGCCTTGTACACACCTGCATTGCTCTTAAAGTCGTGATAACTCTGCTCTTTGTGTGTTCCCTTCCCCCCCCCCCTTGTAAAATAAATACCCCTATTGTTGAATGTACCAGCTCGTTTATGTGCTTCTTTCATTGGCTTAACATGGTGCGTGTTGGGAAATTAGGAAGCGGCAAATTGTGCATTTGGTCCGACGGGTCTTGGTAACCATCCGCTCGGGTTGCGCACGGTTAGAGCACGGTACCAACTCGTTCCGCTCGAGGCCTGCCGAGGGTGTGAATTCCCCTGTAGCTTTGCCGCGTGGATACCTAGGTACATTGAAGTTGGCAATTAACCCTATTTCACACGGCCGAATTATTTGTGATTCACGGTCCTGTAAGGGAACCGTGCCTTTCGGAGTTCTCCGAGAAGCACAATCTAGATTCCGGGTGTTCGGTGGAGCCGACTCCACTGCTCCACCTAGAGGTCGTGCTCGCCGCTGACGCCAGCTCCACAACAATACATCCACTTACACTGTGTACCTCCCTGCTCAGCCACCCTGGTTTCTTCCTGCCTCTACCTTTACACTTCACTGGGATAAATCTACTCTGCACCATACACATTTGCTTCTTGAAGGTTGCCAATCTCTCCGATACAAGCCCATTAACTTTACCCAATCTAAAGCTCCCAAATCACTTCTCATAGCCTCAAAGTTTGTCCTTCTAAAATCCAACAACTTTTCACCACTATCCCAAACTTCACATCTCAACAATATAGTTCCACTTATTACGTTGTGGTCACTTATTGTCCCCAGATGCTTGTAGCTCCCTCCTCCACCATATTGGGATCGTTACTCAAAATGAAGTTGAACACTGCACTCCCCCTCGTGGGCTTTTATACAAACTGGACTAAAAGAAATCCTGGACTAGATCGGGGAAATCCTCACGTGCTCTGCTATCTCCCTGTTCCTGAACCCAATGTATCCCTGGCACTGCCAGCATATACTGGTGGACATTAAAGATCATTGTGTGCTGGACCCCTGGCATTGCCAGCATCCAGTGGTGGATCCATGGTCTCGACATTAACAGTTCCATAATCAAATGTTCATACTGTCAATGACAGCATCCAATGGTGGACATTCTCGATCATTTACATGCGTCAAATGTGTGGACAAACAAATTTACCAAATTCTATATTCCTGTCTCGATCTACAGGTGGCACTGCATCAGCAGCATTGCAAGCCCCCCCACCCCCACCCCCAGAAAAGATACAAGCCAGCAGTCAGGTACTACAACCGAATAAATGAATGAGCCAATCTCTCTATCGAGTGCAGCCTATGGCTGCTGGTTGCATCATTGGTTGGGACTCGGCTATGCCGCTGATGCAGTGTCCCCCTTACCAGTACACTGGTGCTCATTTTGCCGACCTCGGAAGGATGACAGGCTGAGTCAACCTCCTGGTGTATTTAAGTGAGCAGCCAACAGGGCTTGAACTCAGGACCCTAGGATCCCAAGCTGCCACCCTAACCACTAAGCCAACACCAGGCTTAATGAACCAATGAAGCAAATCATCAATTCATTGAAAGCACCATATTACACTCATCATGCTTGATTCCACAAACACAGAGCAGAACTAACAGCATGAGCTATGCTTTGTGATATAGTCTGTGCTGAGTGCTTCGAAGGCTTGTGATTTATACATTTGGCTTACAACAGCCATTCCAACTCGGTTATTAATCCGCAGTGTTTTTCACGTCATTTTGTCATGCAACAATTCGACTGGCAGGATAGCCTTGGCCGAAGAAGTGGCACAATTACCTCTGAGCAGTTTTGTTCGCTTTGATTACTTTCACCCTGGTGTTTCCCAGGTAGGGGCGATAATACATCGGTGTGTGCGCGCCGTCCCTCGGAAGGAGATTAAGCTGAGTGTCTTGCCTGCTAGCATTAGTTGGATGGACGTTTCAGACCCCACGGTGATATTCGTGAAGAGCCGGCGAGTTATCACCGGCACCCTGGCGAAATCACAAATTCCTATCACCTTCACGTGAACGTCAGACCTGAACCATTTCCTGAAAGAGTAGTAGTAGATCACACGACAATGTATTTGCCATTATCTTTGTCACTGCTAAGTATGCTGTTACAGCTAACATGGAACTTCATAAAAAGCATGAAAGATGTTGTCACAGGATTGTGTGAATTTTTTTTTATTTATTTTTTAATAGAACGAGGGTCATTAAGAATCTAAACTTCAAAGCCTTATCGATCAGACCCTGAATTTGGGTGATTGTTGTGATTGTCACCAAGTGACCAACCTGAGATCTGCGACGAGCACAATAGGCAAGTTAATGGAGCAATTTCCCTTGAACCTGCCTGGTCCTCATTAGTCGTGCATTCAAAAGCCGAGTCAACAACTACAAATGCTGTTACAAACGATAAACAATTGGGTTCCCTTTGGAACCATGACAACAATGTGGAAATTCTGTCAGTTTACTTTTTGTTAGTAAGATGCAAATGAGTGAAAACTTTTACCAAATTTCAATGTCCTGTTTTCAATGGATCTCCTTTGCGCTGTGCACCTACCTTCTCTGCCGCCATCTACCTCCACAGGCAATTTGACGTGCTATGTTTGTCCTCGAAAAACGTCGCAACTTTTCATGTCGAGGTCATGTGACATGTGAGAGTTTACTGACAGCATCTGGAACTGGATGTTTAAAACCTCGCCGGAAGGTTTGCTTGTGCACTACGTTGTACCACAAAGGTAAAGTTGATATTCTAAATCGTTGAGACAAACAAAGCTGAGACTGAGAGTAATCCAAATAACGAGGACAAGGCCAACAGGATGGCGTACAGATAGCACACTTACCTTTGAGCTGTCTAGCCTAGGTCCGATTCCCGACGTGACTATAAATTGTTGGGTTGATGCTTTACAGGTGTGATGTCCTTCAGATGGATGTACGCCGTTTGTCTGGCTTGTTCCTTGTTAACATTAGTTTGTGGGTGCTAAAGATGCCATGGTGACTATCACTATAGGTGAGTTATTGAGAGTAACCTAAACGAACGACAAATTCCGACACTAACCACCTACAGTCAAATGTCATGGTTTGGGCCAGGAAGCCGTTTTGTGAAATATGTTGACCCAAAACCATAAATGTTCCATGTCTGATCCCACAAGAAGATTGTAACAATTGGGAGCATTAAAGTAGTGCAGGTAGCTGTTCAGGAGTCTGAGAATACATGGCATGCTCAAAATGTTCTTGAAACGAGACACAATGTAATTTGTGTAAAACGGCATTTAAAGATTTCTCCAGATACAGTGGTACAGTAAAAGAATATACAACTGATATAAATATTTCCTTACGAAATATATATATTTTATTTTTTTTCGAAAGAAAAAAAGTTGCTGTGCATCATTTACACCTGTGATATGAGAAATGAAAACAAACATAGCACGTTGTTTGATCATATCAATATTTAGATTTTGACAAACATGAAATCATCATGAAAATGCCAATACATGTGTGCAAGACACGTCTTCCGATGCTCGAAGAGGGGTGCAGTCAAAAGTCCGTTAACAGCTCAGTATCTGGTGTGACCACCATTCACATTGACATATGCTTGGCAACGGCACATCATTGAAGACACAAGATGGTTGAAGAAGGCTTGAGGGATGTTGTTCCAGATCTGTACCAAGGCCTGCCACAGTTGGGCCAACATTGCCAGCTGGTTTTGAAGATGGTGAATTCATTGTTGTATTTCATCGAACACGTTCTATCGGAGAAAGATCAGGCCAGGGAAGTGTGGGAATGTTCTGTTGTGCGCTGAGGTTGGTGACTATTTATGTGACATGAGGGCACACATTATCCTGCTGAAGTGAGATGTGATGTCCATGAACCTGCAGGAACAGGACGACGGAGAACTTCATCATGGTACCGAATACCTGTCAAATTTCCATTGGTGACCTCCAGCTCATGGGTTCTGCATGATGTGCGATGATGCCTCCCCATACCATCATGCTGCCACTGCCGAACAGCAAATGTTGCACAACACGTGCGTCAGCGCAACATTCCCCTTCCCGTCGATAAACACGACAATGGCCATCACTACTGTCAAGATGGAACCTCGACTCATCTGTAAAGAGGATAGCAGCCCAATGTTGTCTCCTGAACCTCAGACATTGCCTACACCAAACTAGGCACGCATGTCGATGACGTGGCAACAAAATCTGACATACTGTTGGTCATTGTGGTCGGATGTTATGCTCGCGTAACCAGTTTCTGACAGTTCTGGCACTGATTGGTTGCAAGCCAGAGATGCTGCGAACTGTCAAACCTGCTGTCTAGGACCAATTCCTAAGATGTTCCAACCGGATATGGTTATCCTGATGACATGACGTCACAAATGGTCGCCCAGAACGTGGACGGTCTCTGATGCTGCCAATTTGTCGATAACGTCTCCAAAGTGACTGCATGGTGTTGCGATGAACACCAAGACGCCTAGCCACAACGTTTTGTGGCATTCCTGTCTCTAGCATGCCAATAGCACATAGACGTTCATTTTTAGCAAGGCGTGGTGGCATCACTTTTACGATGTTTAGACGTCAATAAAAATGTTTTTCACAGCTGGGATGGTTCACCGAATCGTGTTGAAATGCAATTTGCTCAGTTCCACATGTAGCATTGTCACGTGACTCAGTACATGTGCATGGCAATCTGTGTGTGCAGTGCACAGGATGCACGTGCAAGTTCCCGATATTCATGAGTAAACTGGGCAACGTGTCAAGGCACATGTTGGCTGACCATTATATTGCTAGGGTACATGCAAGTATCATTTTGTGTAATTTTTTTTATGGTGCACTGCAGGAAATTTCTTCCATTCATTTATATACTGTACAGATCAATATAATTTGAAAAACCCTGTAATTTTGGATGATTGCGAGCCTTTCGTTCTTAGGAATACTTGAACGACCTTGGTAATGGTTTAGTGCTCATCACAAGTTGCCACGGGGTCATTAAGAGTGAATCACAAGGTGTGATTGGTCCCGCTCATAGAGCCGAGTCAAGTCGGAGAGGGAGGCAGATTCATCCCTCCTTAAAGGTCATTATTGAGCCAACCGGGTTTTCAAAAAAAAACTTCCAATTGCTCCATGATAATCTGGGAATAGCTCAGTTTCCAAATCCTGAAACTTCCTTCAGCTGAATTAGATTCCGCCTTTGGGATGCCAAGTCCACTCTGCTCACTTATTGGCCACCAGAAGGTAAGGCAAGATGTCGACCGATTGGTAGGAGGTGACCTGAAGGCTCCTCTTTCGCTGGGGTGCACCACTGCACCGAGATCAACTGTTATTTGCCTCTTACCACCACAAATCTGGTACTCGTTTTGCCGACCTCAGAAGAATGACGACAGGCTGAATCGACCAGTCTGGTGTTGTTTTGGAAACGCCTGGAGCTTGAACTCCGGGGAAGATAAAAACCTGATTCAACTGCATTAACTGTTATCACATCACCAAGCATTGGCCTAAGAATGGGTTGTTTTGGCAGACTTTGTTATGGCATTTACACCTGGCGAGGGTGGGGTGTATAAGGATGAGAGGATGTTTTCGGTACATGTGAACATATGAAATATTGTATGAGAAACGAGGCGATCATGCAAGGCTTGTTTGCTTATTTATGCCCAGACGAGGCAATAAGAGCCGATGTTGCTGTTGAGGCAGTGATTTAGGAACACGCAGTCACGGCTGAGATGGCTTAAGGGCCTGTGTTACTGAAACAAGCCTGTTCTCTCAATTTTGACTCATCAGCTTATTTTATTGCTTTTATATTTAGTCATCCATCTGCCTCTGCTTCTGACCAATTTGTGAACTGTTCCTATTATTCAGTGCCTCCGTCATTCGACTTTCCACAATCATCAGGAAAATGGTCTCCGGCCGCTACACATCGTGGACAAAAGGTTGGAACAAACATTAAGAATAACCTTGTGCCTTGTGCAGTCACCATAGTGTGTGTGGGGGGGTGTGCATGGGTCAAGAAGGGAAAGAGAAGTTGTCTTGGTTTGGGGAGGGATGGAGTGGGAGTGTGGGGAGGAAAATTTATTTTAAAGGCCAGCAATATCGAACACTATAACCTATGAAATCCATTTGAACTGAATGTGTAGGGCTACGGGATAATTCACCGTTCGATTTGAACCTATGGTGTGAACCTGCTGTTATGGTGTGTGTTGCAATGTAACACATTAAGGAAATTTGCCTTCTGCTGCAAATTTGCTGAGTGCTGCTGCGAGAAGCTGTTAGCGGTAATTTGAGGAGCCTTCTCCGGTTTAATAAGCCACTGTAATTTTATATTGACCACCATATTTATCTGGGAACTTGTCATACAAAGCTCATGAATTCAAATCAGTTAAGAGGAAAATTTTTTTTTTTTAACTTGTTAAAAAAAACAACAGCAAAGGCAACCGTTTGTCCCGTGGACCAATGTTGCCCCCCCCTCCCTCAACCAAGTGCCTTAAGGAGCACTTTATTGAAGCACCGCCAAATCAGCATTATGATCTAAAGGTCTTTATCAAGTGTTCGGTTCACACCTGCAACGTGTAGATTTTAATAATATGGGAGAAGTTGTTTGATTTCGTGGGTTAAAGGGTGTGGGGTTGAATTGAGGGCTGCAGGTTTGAATTTGTCTTTTTTAACCTTGATTCAGAAAATTATTTAAATTTCAATAACTATCAATTTGTGTGAGTTTCTAACTAAACAATGCTCTGTCTAACGTGGGGATATGTGGGCTGCTGGTTTGAATCCCATCATTTAATTCAGGACAGGAATAAGCGGCAGGGGTCCTTCACTCAGAGAGTAGTTATTGCATGGAGTAGTCTCCCGAGAGAAAGTAGTGGCAGGAGAAACAGCAGATATATTTCGATTTGAGTTGAATAAGTACTTAGATGTCCTGTCTGTACCTGTTTGTGTTGAGGATGTTGAGGTCATGAAGAGATTCACTTACCTTGGCAGTGACATTCATTTCTCTGCCGGCTGTGAGTTAGAGGTCAATAGACGTCTGGGTCGGGCCTGGGGAGTCATGGATTCACTGGATCATAGTGTGTGGTGCTGCCGGTACCTGTGCGGGAGGATCAAAGTCCGAGTCTTCAGGTCCTTGGTGCTTCCAGTTTTGCTCTACAGATGTGAGACTTGGACTCTGGCCAGGGATCTGAGATGGATCTACTGGAAGTACAACCTATGGTGAGGAAATGATTCACTACTACATTTACCGAATGCAATGCATGCTCAGAGGCCATGCAATTATCACGTACACAAATATGGCTGAAGTATGAAGGTATTTTCAGGAAATATCACGAGCTTACAGTTTTTCTTGATTGTTTACACACATTTCCTGAAGCTATACCTCATTTCTCAAAAGTATAAACACAAAACAGTCAACCATTACTGCAAAACTTCAGAAATCTCTGTCAAAATGTAACACCGTGTTCAAAACCCTGTTTTTCCTCCTCAAAATGACATTTTGTATCCAAATCATACACACAAGCCAGCTAATGAATAGACCTCACTGAATACCAATTACACACCAATTACAATAATTATCACCAATTACAATACCTCACTGTACTTACGTACAGTAGCTCGTTCCAAATTATTACAGCGTATACAGGCCAACTCAAATATAAAAAGAACACACAAACACAGTGAGGTTGTTTTTGATGTTTCAGTTTTTCTCGATTGTTTACACACTGGAACTGGTGCTATGAACCCAATGAGGAAAACTTTGAGTTCATTAGCAAAAAGAAAGACAATTTCTTCAAAACTATAAAACACATTTCACTTGTTTTCACACACATTTCAGTCAATCCACTTTGAATGATGATGATGACGAAGCGGATAACAATGACGATGGTTTACCAAAGCAGTGAATGTTGCTTCCACACGTACAGGTGGAAACTCAAAATCATAATTGTTTTGAGGTATTTATGAAACCTCTCATCCACCTTAGGACACTCGCTCGGACTTCAAAAGGTTCCCCAGAAAGTTTGGCAGGGCTCGCCCCAAAACTGAGGGGGTAGTACGGGGACGGACGGACAGACAGACAGACAGACAGACAGACAGACACTCCTGCTTTATTGTGTGTGTGGTTGTTGGTTATCTCCATTTGCGGGTTTAAGAATGTGGAACGGAGCTCTCCCAGGACTCGAAGTATCCACCTCTGCTTCGGTAAGGGATCACGGTTCATGGACCAAGCTGTTCAACTTTGTTGTTCTCAGAGTTTTGTTCCGAAGATTCTTTTCAGGATCGTCACCGAACCCCGGACTGCCTCCAATTGTACTTCGTTTGTGATAATCTTCCTGGGGATGTTTTTTCAAAATGTCAGTGAGGTTCATCTTCATTATTCCTGTTTCTCCAATTATCACTGATGCAATATTGATACTCTTCAGCTTCAAAGATCTCTTGATCTCATTTTTGAAGTCCTGGTATTTGATCATTTTCTTGATTTCTGTATTATTGAATCCAAAATCGCTGGGTACTGATATCTCGATCAGCAATGCTGTCTTTTTATTTTTGTTCCTGAGAACGATGTCCGGTCGCAAGGCTTTGTTTTCTATGTTCACGCTCGATGGGATCATCAGGTCGTGTGTGAGCATGACGTCTTTATTTTCAATGATTACCCTTGGTTCGTGTTTCCACAAGTTTTCTGGAACTGGGATGTTGAAATTTTTGCAGATATGCCAATGAATCAGTTTGCATACGAAGCCTGCTGTTGGCTTAATGGTTAGGGTGGTGGTGGGCTTGGGATCCGAGGATCCTGAGTTCAAATGCCACTTGGCTGTTTAATTAACACCAGGTGGGGTTTAGTCTGCTCCTCATTTCAGACCTTCTGAGGTCAGTTGTGTGTAAAGTTGTTCTGATAATATTTTTGGGCATCCTGAAAGAAGGTGATGACAACTTTCTGTTTCTGTCTTGCAGAACCTACACTTGTCCGTCTGGCTCAGTCCCACCATCTTTTTAAATCCATTGGTGTGGTGTCCTTGTTCTTGGGCATTTATTATTATTTGTTCTCCGTTCCAGTTGAGCTGACTTCTTCTCAGACATTCCAATGAGCTTCCTTTGTCAATCCCAACTTGGTCAAATTATTACTTGCAAAATCGGAGATTTTCAAGTATATTGGTTAGTCGATTTTGTTATTCTGTCTGTCTGTGTTTATCACCTACAGGTCACAATTTTCAACCAATCTTCATGAAACTTCACCACACGGTAGAGTTTGGCATAAGGAAGAAGCCCATTGTTTTGGAAGTCAACATAGGCCAAAAGGTCAACATAGGCCCAAGGTCAACAACGCATGTGGTATTTCTAAAATCCCAATTTTCATCTGATTGACTTGAAATTTGAAGAGGATTTATATTTCACGTCACTGAATTCAATTATTTTTGAGGTCCATATCGGCCAAAATTGTCAATTTCATCTGGTACACATTAAATTTGAAGAGGAGTTGCATGTTTAGTCACTCAATCCAACCAGCAATTATTTTTGAGGTCAAATCTGTTTTATGAATTTTGCAAGTATCGTGCTCTGCACAACGTCTTCTTCATATTTGTGTATTTTCCTGCTCTTTTATCATTCTCCCAGTTGTTGTATATTGGTTGATATTTCTTTCGTCTCTTTTGCAATTGTTGGGGCTGTATTTGTTGTTGTTTAATTTTTCCTGTGTAGCATCGTCTATTCGCACCTGTTTTTGGAAATTCCTTGCAAGGTGAGTTAGGGATACATTTTCAGGTTTGTTTATCAATTGAATCCGATAGTCTGTTGAGCATTTCACATACTCTGCTAGTCCTAGTTCTGTGCACTCATCACTCTGTGTACCCGATTGAGTTACATCAGGCCACTCCCTCCCTCTCGTCTCGGCAGGTACATTCTCGGGATGCACTGGTTTTTTGTCGATCATTTTGTGGATGGTAAGGAGTTTTCTTGTTTTGATGTCTAACTTATTGATTTCTGATTGGGGCCAGTTTATTATCCCATAGCTGTATTGGAACACTGGTACCATGAGATGGTTTATAGCTTTGATTTTGTTTCTTGGGGAGAGGTACGATCTCAGGATCAGCTTCATTCTACGTAGGTATTCTTTGGCGATTGTTTTGCACATTTGTTTGTGATATATTTGGTGGCCCTCTTCTACTCTAAGGTATTTGTTTGATGCTTTGTTGTCTACCTGCTGTATTGTTGTTTCAAGGTCAATTTTTATGTTGTCTAGTTTTGTTGGTTTACCTTCTACAAATGTGTACTTGGCACACTTATCTCCTCCAAATACCATTTGAATGTCCTCAGACAACAGTTTTACTAGTTTTAGCTGTTCTGTCACTTTTACGTCATTCGGTGCAAAGAGCTTTAAATCATCCATGTATAGTGGATGTGTCACCTTTCCTGTTTCTTTGGATGTTCTTCTATTGGTTTTTATGGTGTATCTGTGTCCTTGTTTGTTGATGAGGTTACTCAGTGGGGCCAGGTCCAGACAAAACAAGAGAGGGGGAAAGATTGTATCCCTGGAAGATCCCATGCCATATCTTAACATCTGGTATTTCAATAATTCCTTCTGAGTGCTGTCATATCAATGTGGTATTCCATTACTCTCGAAATCAGTTTGATTATTTGTGGATTGATTTTGTGTATTTGCATGCATTTTATCATCCACAAATGTGGGACACTGTCAAAAGCTTTCTTATTGTCTATCCAGGCGGTGGACAGTTTGGTTCTTCGCATTTTGCAATTTTCAAGTATGGCCTTGTTCAGTAGTAGGTGGTCAATTGTTCCACAACAACCTCTCTTACATCCCTTTATGCCTCCACACCTCCTTGTTGTGTTCGGTGATGGTACATCATTTCTGTAATGATTCCTGGTAGAAGTTTGTATGTTGTTGGTAGGCATGTTATTGGCCAATATTTCTGAGGAAGTTGGGTTTCTTCAGATTTAGGGATGAGAAATGTGTTTCCTTCTACGAGCCACTCATCCACTGCCTTTTCCTCTTGGATCAGTTCATTGAATGTCCTGGTGTAGTGATTGTGGAAAGCATCAAGTTGTTAACCTCCGCCATCGAAGATCGGAGGTTACTGTTTTCCCCCCTTTCTGTTTGTTTGTTTGTTTGTTTGTCTGTGAACAGTATTACGGAAAAATTCCTTGACGGATTTCGACGAAACTTGGTGGGGGGATTAGGTCTGGTCCAAGGATCATGCCATTAGATTTTGGACTTGGTCCAAAATCCAATATGGCCGCTATGGGGGCCATTTTGAAAAAATATTTTAATTTTTTTTTTTTGCATTTCTACATGTTTTAAGTGATTTACAACCCCCCTCCAAAAAAAATTGTTTGAGAAAAAAAAATTTTTGAAACTTTTTTTCAACAAAATTTCGATTTTTTTTATTTTTATTTATTTATTTATTTTTTTTGCATTTCTACATGTTATAAGTGATTTCCAACAAAAAGCATGCCAAAATTATAATTGCTGCTGATTTTGGAACTTCAGGTGGATATACCCACGTAAAATCAATTTCTGTCTCAAGGAATCTAGTTATGACGAATGAATTGAGTATGTAAAAGTGAAAGTTGCAAACTATAACTCTGTGAGCACTGTTGACGTCAAATTGAATGAATAGGATATCAGGTTCACTTGAGTGACCTAGCAGTATTGGCGGCAGAGGTTTTGCACTCTACCGAGTGCTCCCCCTCTAGTTTTATCCAGAAGTTTGGAATTCCATGTGGGCTGGAGCTTTTAAGGTTTGGCATTTTTACAGCGCGTGCGCTGTATACAATTGCACCGAGTTTGAAATGTCCTCGGTGTCTTCCATGTCTCCGGTGTCTCTGGTGTCCCCCCCACCCCCCCCCCCTACATGCCTCAAGACGGCCAATGACGGCCGTCCGGTAGATGCAGTGCGTGACCTAGACGGAAATGGTGACGATTGACGGAAATACCTGAGTATTTCAATGGAAATTTGTAAAACTAATGTGTAATACATGTGAAAACCATTGAATTTATTGCTTGACGGAAAAAAACAAGAAATGCGCCCCTCTCATGTACGAATGAACGAAAGACGTCATTTCCGCCCACCTACGCATTTTGCGCCGAACACTGAAAGCTAAGTTCTTCTTATGCTATCATTCTTTTGCGGCCCCCTGCCATGCTGTATCGAACAATTTCATTCCTTCTGTTATATATAAAGGTGCTTAGGCCTTAGTTATTTTATAACTTGGTTTACAGATTCGCTGACGGTATATTTGCCGAAATGAAATATAAATATAAAACACATTTTTAGCCTTTTATATGTATACATTTTCCGCCGAAGGTGCAAAAGTTTCAAAACCCGAAATGTAAACGTCGACATTTATTTTCAAAATATAATTTCGTGCGTGCGCGCCAAAATGCCGAGTCATCTTTAACCAAACTGTGCAGCCGGGCCGCAGTAGAACTGCGCAGTCATCTTCGGTCATGGCGTCTGAGCAGTGGCCAGCGTGGTTCAAATTGACTGTGGTTTCTGGGGCAAAAGTGATTGTTAAGAAGTATGTCAGCGGTATAAATTTGAGTGACTGCATTGGTAATTTAATCACGCAACATCTTGACGACGAATATTGTGGCCGAACGATTGCATCAATTCAGTGCAGCAGCAGGGATGATTCGCAAGCTACTCTCGATCGTGCCGATTTTGTTTCCATCGAAAGTTGTACACCGCTGTTCGTATTGAAATATTTTGGTGCCAAGTACGCCAAAGTTTCCCTGCAAGATGCTGATATTCAGCCTTCAACGGACCAGAAATCAGCCTTTGATGTGCTCATGGGGATGGGGAGACGGTACGATCAGATGCCCACTGAAAAGTAAGAGCTGGTTATGGCACTGATTGACCGTTTTGAGCGTGTTGACTCCTTGTAGACACTTTTTTAATCTTATCCAGCACTATGCACTGGTGTGAACGCACACATCTACGACTTGGGCAGTATTTTTCTCAGCATTGTTTCCATTTGTTTGATGATCCAACAGGTTTCTATCAGAAAAACATGCCAGACTATATTGTAAAGACAAGTTTTAATCCTTCTTTATTGTTTTTCACATCAGATTTCACATGAGTCTTTGGGCCTCTCACTCAATCACCGCAGGTTGGTCGGTGGTCTTTCTGTCTTCCACCATCTCCTCTCCAGCCTCGCCCCCCCTGCTCTCTCTGCGATTTGTCCCCACCACATTTCCACAGGGCGCTCAAGGTCCGCCAACAACCCCGTTCTGGTGAAGCTACCAAAATCACGAATCGCTGCTCACCTTCACTCTTTCATTTCTCTTTTTTCCCGCCTTTGGAATAAACTCCCTCACTCTATTCATTCCCATTCTTCCTTCCAGGCCCTCAAAACAGCTGTTCACCATCACCTCTTGTCATCCCCCATCCAAATCCTCGATCTTTTCTACCCCAAGCCCACCTCCTTCAAATTCCCTGCTTTCCTTCCTGAAAGTCCCTGTAATGTCCATCTTCTATTCCCCATGTTCCCCGCCCCATCCCTCTCCCTTCCACAGATCTCCTAATGTCTCTGTTCCCCACTGTTTTGTCCTTCCCACTCCCTCCCCTCTTGTCTCATGCCCCCCTTGATGTGCGTTGTGGGTTCCCTCCCATACGAGCCACGACAAGGTATACAAAAATAAATAAATAAAAAAAGAAAGATACAGTGAACATGGCCATCCTGCATTTGAATGGTCTTCCATCTTCAATGTTTTCTTAGATCCTCCTGGTCCGGGATTTATATTTATTTCCCCCCCCACCTACCCTTGTCTTTTCCATGGAACATCCGAAAAAAAAATCATTAAAATATATAATTTCTAAAAATTGAAATTGTATTTCGACCTACCGACCCTACATTTTAGCTGAAGAACTGTGTAAACCAAGTTATAAAATAACTAAGGCCTTATCACAATAATAACAAGATTTTTACATTTCAAATATTAAGTACGCTTTTTAATTGTTTTTCAACTGAAAAAGCATAAATTGCATATTTTAACATTAGTGGACTCATTTGCTTCACCACATGTGCTTTATTGAAGGATTTCACTTGTTTGAAGTTGTTTTCTAATTTTGTTTTCTTTATCAATAATCGCTGGGGCGCATTTCCTCGAGATGTTGCTTCTTCTTTTCCAAGGTTGGGATCCATTCTACTTCCTTGTTATGTTCTTTTGCTCTTCAAAAACTCCTTTCCAGAATATTTCTTGCTTTTCTTTTTCAGGGGGAGTTGACACATTCTGCTTTTGTTTCCCTAATTAGTGGTGGAATCTCTTTGGGTTCCTCTCAAACATGTGGTTTTGTTTTCTCATGTTGTTTGCTTCCTCATAGTTTTATTTTTAACCTTCCTTGCTTGCAGTAAGCCTGGTGTTGGCTTAGTGGTTAGGGTGGTGGCTTGGGATCTCAGGGTCCTGAGTTCAAGCCCCGTTGGCTGCTGAATTAACACCAGGGGGTTGACTCAGCCTGTCATCCATCTGAGGTCGGCGAAGTGAGTACCAGTGTACTGGTCTCGGTGTATGCCCTGGTTAGAATAGGTGTACCATATCCCTGTGTGTCATAAGAGGTGACCAGGGTTGGCGTCAGGAAGGGCATCCGGCCATAAAAAAAACATTGCCTCAAGAAAAAGCCTAACCCCTGCACACCAGGGAAAAATGGCTGTAAAAATGGTCATTTTTATTATATATATATATATATATATATATATATATATATATATATATTTCCTTGCTCGCAGTTTTAGTGTGTGTGTGCATGCATATAAACCCCCCTGGTGATGTCTGTGCTTGCTCCCAATGTTCTCATCCCCACTCCTCCACCCACACATTCACTCTGCCAGCTACTTTAAATTGATCAACTGTTAATATATTTAATTAATGTCGTGTAGATGTAATGCATGCTGAATGGGCCAAACGGCCACTCATCCTGCGTTCAAGTTCCTTACGTCGGCAGTAGGTTGGACAGATATTGTTCGTGAGCTGCATGAATTGGTAATGATTTTTCTTTATCCCTTATACATGTCATGGTAACACCTGGGGAGGTGAAAAAAAGAAATAGACACGTCCGGATGAAGGAAAAAGTTTAGGTGAGCTCTGGACTCCTACCAGTTACTTTGGTTTGAATGCATTACCCTGAAGCACACTCTCATTACATGGAAACACCTGATTATAATACTGAGGGTGAGCAACAAGCTTAATCAGGAAATTGGAAGACAGATAGGTGTGGTGTAAATTGGTTGTTGTGCAGACAGATGGGATCTGAATAATTGAGTGCGATTTGGGGGGCTGCAGGAAGTCAGACATGATATTCAGGCTCTCCGCTTTACCAACCTCAACCCCCCCCACCTTTCCCACCTCTTACCCCCACTTCCACAATCCAGATCATTTGTGTTCTTCACTCGAGCTCCCGCTGGGTGCCAGCCGAACAGCAACAATGATTTGTGGATTAAGTACGAATTCCCGCAGCAATGGAAGGGATTGGTAGAACACATTAAAATCTACAGCTGCTTATAAATTATAGATCGGCAAACATTCATGAATATACAGTACAATATAATAATGACAATAGATATTTATCCAACAAAGAGCCAAGACAAAATAATCGCAACCAGAAGTCATAACATGTCTAAATTCCAAACAAGAACGACACTCCGTAGAGCGCATACCTCTGCCAGGCTGAACAGTTTACCTTTTTTATCCACTGATTGACTGGATCTGGATATGGATCTGAATCAAAATCTAATTGACTCGTTCTTGTCACCTACCCAACTCATCCACCAAGTTTTATCATGACTCGTCCATAAGTTTTTGAAATATCGTGATGTACTGTATATCGTTTTTGGTCAAATCTCTCAATGGTGACGAATCGCTTTTAAAAAAAAACCACGAAAAAATATATAAATACCAGACAAACATTGGTGAAAACATAACCTTCGTCCGCCTTCAGTGGCGGAGGTAATGGTCTTCTTTCATATGCAGCCAACATCATAGAATTACATAAAAAGGTTCAAAATGGATCCCTTTAACTACAGGCCAATTCGTTTACTTCCCATCATCAGTAAGGTCATGAAATCCATCATCGCACATGATATAAAATCATTCCTTTTCTCCAACAGCCTCCTCCCGGATCACCAATTCGGATTCAGACCTGGTCACTCCACCTTGGACGTGCTGCTTCTTCTCTCTCAACAATGGTGGAGGTCCTCAATATCAGATATGAGATCAGGACCGTCTCTCTGGACATATCTCGAGTGTTTGATACAGTGTGACATCCTTCCTTCCTCTTCAAACTGTCTGCCTATGAACTCCAGGTCAAAATCCACTCTTGGATTACTGACTTCCTCCCCTCTCCTAGATAGCATGTGCCTCTGAACAGAACCCTTTCATCTCCTCTCCCTGTCAAGACTGGAGTGCCCCAAGGCAGTGTTCTAGGCTCCCATCTTATTCCTGATCTTCATCAATGATCTCTCTGACTCTGGAAAATCCTCTTTATCTCTTTGCAGATGACTCCACTCTCTGGCTGCCGTGACATCCCTCATCCTTCTGACAGACAGGCAGCAGTGTATTCCCTCTCCTCAGACCTTGACAAAATCACAAACTGGTCAAACACTTGGAATGTGTCTTTAAATCCTGAGAAATCCCACACATTCTCTCTCCAAAAGGACCGTACCACAAACCTTCCCATATACTTTCCCAACAACCCTCTCAAAGAGGTTCAGTCACTCAAACTCTTGGGTCTCACTCTCAGCTATTATCTCTCTTGGGCAAGCCATGTTTCAAAGTTGGCCTCCAAAGCCGGACGCCAACTGGGCATCCTCCGTCGTGCAAAGTGCTTCCTTGGCACACGTGAGCTCCAATCCATGTACAATACTTTAATCTGCAGCTCAATGGAGTACTACTGTCCCCTCTGAGCTGGCTCTCCTGCCTCCCATCTTGCTTAGCTTGACGCCATGGAAACAAAGGCCTTCAATATCATTGGAATCTCTCGCGATGAAGCTGAGTCTATGGGCCTATCACTTCGCCATCACCGATAGGTCAGTGGTCTCTGTCTTCTTCCACCTCATTTCTGGTCTTGCACCCTCTGACCTCTCCATGCTTTGTCGTCGTCCCCCCCTTCCCACCCAGGTATCTGCAGGATGCATGCAGTCCTCCATAACCCCCTCATAGTGAAACCACCTAAATCCAGAATCACTGCTCACCTCCACTCATTAATTCCTCTTTTTCCCCCCACCTGTGCAACCACCTTCCATACTCTCTTCAATCTCATTCTTCCCTCCAGGTCTTCAAGACAGCTGTTCACTGCCATCTCAAGTCATCCCCCATCCAAAATCATGATCTTTTCTACACCCGTTAAACCACCCCCACCCATCCCAAAATTTTGCTTGTGTATCCATATTGTCCACCTCTTGCATTCCCCCATACCCCTCATCGTTACCTGCATCTCTTGTTTGTCTATCACCGTCTACTTTCTCCTTCCATCCTGCTGTTGGCATTTCCCCTTTCTCCTGCTGTTCCCTTTGTGATGTTGTGTCCTGATCTGACATGTCATAGCTCTTCCACGAGCCGAGACCATGTGTTAAAAATAAAAAAAACACACACGTGGCATCATTGGCTGAGGGTGCAGCTGTCCCGCTGATGCAACGCCCCCTGTAGGTTTGGCCTGGAATCTTGCCAGGATGCCAGCGATAACAACTGCTCTTCACAAAGGACACCGCAGGATCTTTAACCATTTAACGTCCAACAACCAATTCCCACGGCAGGACACTCAGTTCAACATTGTTTCGATGGATGACACAAACACTCATCGACGTCTCTACCTGCCTGTGAGACACCAGGGCGACATTTTGTAACTGGGCTGAGACTCAAATCCAGGCTGGTCGGCTCAGAGGCGAGTGTGATTTGCCGACTCGAAAAGAAGAAAGTATCAAGGACAACTGTGGCATCATAGGTTGTGAAGCCTTGATAGCTATCTCAGCACAGCTTGCTGCCGGCAGGGGAATTTGCGGAGGCTCGGATGATAGAGCATCTCACGGAGCTTGAGAGAAATCGATTCAACTGAATCCTGATTGAAGGTTTTGTTCAGAAACCAGGAAAGTTCATGCTTTCTCAATTGGTAGGCTAACCAAGTGATTTATATGATAAATTCGCGTGACTTGTGTTTGTCGAAATGCCATCAACTCGGAAGAGAGGAAAGTATTTCGGGTATATGTGTCGAGAATTCAATGGCACTGAAGTGCTGGTCCGTTCGTTTCTTGGCAAAAAGACAGATTTCTGGTACAACCGAGGGCCTTGCGGGGTTACCTGGAGAGAGCTCTGCGAACTGAGATAATGCATAACGTTCGGTACCTGGACAGGAATACTAACTAAGCCTTCACACCCTCCATGACTGTTTGAATTCACTTTGTATAATATAAAGGAATAAAGATTAATTGCATTTGATTAAGGGCAAAGCTGTCACTAGTTTGATAGCTGAACAAGTGTATTTGGCACCAATGAGCCACCAGTGCTGTGAAGGAAGGGGGGGTGGGGGGAGGGGGCTCCTGATCCTCAAATGAAGTGGATTTCATTATTTCATGAACCTTGGTTAAGTGAGGGTTAGAGGAGATTCAGAAATGATTCCCTTCTCGAGTATTGTGAAGGTGATTTAATATTTTTACACAGAAGGAAATGCAAAGTGAATCGATGAAGAACTGTCTCGTCCATCACAAGACAGCAAGGTGATCTTCATCAACCTGAAATGTCAAACTGTCTCGTCCATCACAAGACAACAAGGTGATCTTCATAAACCTGATGTGTCGAACTGTCTCGTCCATCACAAGACAACAAGGTGATCTTCATCAACCTGATGTGTGGAACTGTCTCGTCCATTGCAAGACAGCAATGTGATCTTCATCAACCTGACATGGAGAACTGTCTCGTCCATCACAAGACAACAAGGTGATCTTCATAAACCTGATGTGTCGAACTGTCTCGTCCATCACAAGACAGCAAGGTGATCTTCATAAACCTGATGTGTCGAACTGTCTCGTCCATCACAAGACAACAAGGTGATCTTCATAAACCTGATGTGTGGAACTGTCTCGTCCATCACAAGACAACAAAGGTGATTTTCATCAACCTGATGTGTGGAACTGTCTCGTCCATTGCAAGACAGCAATGTGATCTTCATCAACCTGACATGGAGAACTGTCTCGTCCATCGCAAGACAGCAATGTGATTTTCATCAACCTGAGATGTCGAACTGTCCCGTCCATCACAAGACAGCAATGTGATCTTCATCAACATGACATGTCGAACTGCCTCGTCCATCACAAGACAGCAAGGTGATCTTCATCAACCTGACATGTCGAACTGTCTCGTCCATCACAAGACAGCAAGGTGATCATCAACTCGACATGGAGAACTGTCCCGTCCATCACAAGACAGCAAGGTGATCTTCATCAACCCGACGTGTGGAACTGTCTCGTCCATCGCAAGACAACAAGGTGATCTTCATCAACCTGATGTGTAGAACTGTCTCGTCCATCGCAAGACAACAAGGTGATCTTCATCAACCTGACATGTCAAACTGTCTCGTCCATCACAAGACAGCAAGGTGATTTTCATCAACCTGAGATGTCGAACTGTCCCGTCCATCACAAGACAACAAGGTGATTTTCATCAACCTGAGATGTTGAACTGTCCTGTCCATCGCAAGACAACAAGGTGATCTTCATCAACCCGACATGGAGAACTGTCTCGTCCATCACAAGACAGCAAGGTGATCTTCATCAACTCGACATGGAGAACTGTCTCGTCCATCACAAGGCAGCAAGGCGATTTTCATCAAAACTGATGTGTGGAACTGTCTCGTCCATCGCAAGACAACAAGGTGATCTTCATCAACCTGATGTGTCGAACTGTCTCGTCCATCGCAAGACAACAAGGTGATCTTCATCAACCTGATGTGTCGAACTGTCTCGTCCATCGCAAGACAACAAGGTGATCTTCATCAACCTGAGATGTCGAACTGTCCCGTCCATCGCAAGACAGCAATGTGATCTTCATCAACCTGACATGTCGAACTGTCTCGTCCATCACAAGACAACAAGGTGATTTTCATCAACCTGACATGGAGAACTGCCTCGTCCATCACAAGACAGCAAGGTGATCTTCATCAACCTGACATGTCGAACTGTCTCGTCCATCACAAGACAGCAAGGTGATCATCAACTCGACATGGAGAACTGTCTCGTCCATCACAAGACAGCAAGGTGATCTTCATCAACCCGACGTGTGGAACTGTCCCGTCCATCACAAGACAGCAAGGTGATCTTCATCAACCCGACGTGTGGAACTGTCTCGTCCATCGCAAGACAACAAGGTGATCTTCATCAACCCGACGTGTGGAACTGTCTCGTCCATCACAAGACAACAAGGTGATCTTCATCAACCTGATGTGTAGAACTGTCTCGTCCATCGCAAGACAACAAGGTGATCTTCATCAACCTGACATGTCGAACTGCCTCGTCCATCACAAGACAACAAGGTGATTTTCATCAACCTGAGATGTTGAACTGTCCTGTCCATCGCAAGACAACAAGGTGATCTTCATCAACCCGACATGGAGAACTGTCTCGTCCATCACAAGACAGCAAGGTGATCTTCATCAACTCGACATGGAGAACTGTCTCGTCCATCACAAGACAGCAAGGTGATCTTCATCAACTCGACATGGAGAACTGTCTCGTCCATCACAAGACAGCAAGGTGATCTTCATCAAAACTGATGTGTGGAACTGTCTCGTCCATCGCAAGACAACAAGGTGATCTTCATCAACCTGATGTGTAGAACTGTCTCGTCCATCGCAAGACAACAAGGTGATCTTCATCAACCTGACATGTCAAACTGTCTCGTCCATCACAAGACAGCAAGGTGATTTTCATCAACCTGAGATGTCGAACTGTCCCGTCCATCACAAGACAACAAGGTGATTTTCATCAACCTGAGATGTTGAACTGTCCTGTCCATCGCAAGACAACAAGGTGATCTTCATCAACCCGACATGGAGAACTGTCTCGTCCATCACAAGACAGCAAGGTGATCTTCATCAACTCGACATGGAGAACTGTCTCGTCCATCACAAGACAGCAAGGTGATCTTCATCAACTCGACATGGAGAACTGTCTCGTCCATCACAAGACAGCAAGGTGATCTTCATCAAAACTGATGTGTGGAACTGTCTCGTCCATCGCAAGACAACAAGGTGATCTTCATCAACCTGATGTGTAGAACTGTCTCGTCCATCGCAAGACAACAAGGTGATCTTCATCAACCTGACATGTCAAACTGTCTCGTCCATCACAAGACAGCAAGGTGATTTTCATCAACCTGAGATGTCGAACTGTCCCGTCCATCACAAGACAACAAGGTGATTTTCATCAACCTGAGATGTTGAACTGTCCTGTCCATCGCAAGACAACAAGGTGATCTTCATCAACCCGACATGGAGAACTGTCTCGTCCATCACAAGACAGCAAGGTGATCTTCATCAACTCGACATGGAGAACTGTCTCGTCCATCACAAGGCAGCAAGGCGATTTTCATCAAAACTGATGTGTGGAACTGTCTCGTCCATCGCAAGACAACAAGGTGATCTTCATCAACCTGATGTGTGGAACTGTCTCGTCCATCGCAAGACAACAAGGTGATCTTCATCAACCTGATGTGTCGAACTGTCTCGTCCATCGCAAGACAACAAGGTGATCTTCATCAACCTGAGATGTCGAACTGTCTCGTCCATCGCAAGACAACAAGGTGATCTTCATCAACCTGATGTGTGGAACTGTCTCGTCCATCGCAAGACAACAAGGTGATCTTCATCAACCTGATGTGTCAAACTGTCTCGTCCATCGCAAGACAACAAGGTGATCTTCATCAACCTGATGTGTCGAACTGTCTCGTCCATCGCAAGACAACAAGGTGATCTTCATCAACCTGACATGTCAAACTGTCTCGTCCATCACAAGACAGCAAGGTGATTTTCATCAACCTGAGATGTCGAACTGTCCCGTCCATCACAAGACAACAAGGTGATTTTCATCAACCTGAGATGTTGAACTGTCCTGTCCATCGCAAGACAACAAGGTGATCTTCATCAACCCGACATGGAGAACTGTCTCGTCCATCACAAGACAGCAAGGTGATCTTCATCAACTCGACATGGAGAACTGTCTCGTCCATCACAAGACAGCAAGGTGATCTTCATCAACTCGACATGGAGAACTGTCTCGTCCATCACAAGACAACAAGGTGATCTTCATCAACCCGACATGGAGAACTGTCTCGTCCATCACAAGACAGCAAGGTGATCTTCATCAACTCGACATGGAGAACTGTCTCGTCCATCACAAGGCAGCAAGGCGATTTTCATCAAAACTGATGTGTGGAACTGTCTCGTCCATCGCAAGACAACAAGGTGATCTTCATCAACCTGATGTGTCGAACTGTCTCGTCCATCGCAAGACAACAAGGTGATCTTCATCAACCTGATGTGTCGAACTGTCTCGTCCATCGCAAGACAACAAGGTGATCTTCATCAACCTGAGATGTCGAACTGTCTCGTCCATCGCAAGACAACAAGGTGATCTTCATCAACCTGATGTGTGGAACTGTCTCGTCCATCGCAAGACAACAAGGTGATCTTCATCAACCTGATGTGTCAAACTGTCTCGTCCATCGCAAGACAACAAGGTGATCTTCATCAACCTGATGTGTCGAACTGTCTCATCCATCGCAAGACAGCAAGGTGATCTTCATCAACCTGATGTGTCGAACTGTCTCATCCATCGCAAGACAACAAGGTGATTTTCATTAACCTGATGTGTCGAACTGTCTCATCCATCGCAAGACAGCAAGGTGATCTTCATCAACCTGATGTGTGGAACTGTCTCATCCATCGCAAGACAACAAGGTGATCTTCATCAACCTGATGTGTCGAACTGTCTCATCCATCACAAGACAACAAGGTGATTTTCATTAACCTGATGTGTCGAACTGTCTCGTCCATCGCAAGACAACAAGGTGATTTTCATTAACCTGATGTGTCGAACTGTCTCATCCATCGCAAGACAACAAGGTGATCTTCATCAACCTGATGTGTCGAACTGTCTCATCCATCACAAGACAACAAGGTGATTTTCATTAACCTGATGTGTCGAACTGTCTCGTCCATCGCAAGACAACAAGGTGATTTTCATTAACCTGATGTGTCGAACTGTCTCATCCATCGCAAGACAACAAGGTGATCTTCATTAACCTGATGTGTGGAACTGTCTCATCCATCGCAAGACAACAAGGTGATCTTCATCAACCTGATGTGTCGAACTGTCTCGTCCATCGCAAGACAACAAGGTGATTTTCATTAACCTGACGTGTCGAAGATGAAAAGGTAAACATTCAAGTTAATTTGTTGATTAGTTTACTTTTTCTGACTCGCGGTTTTACTAACTGAGAAAGAGAATCGGAGAGAGAATTTTTTTAGCTTCCACTTTCCTCCTGACTAAATACCACGAGATCAAATTAAAAACGAAAATTGATATTTTTTTAATGCAAGAGTGGGGTGATGGAGCATATAAAGGCAATGAACCCGACAGTGTGACAGTGGCTCCAAAGTTGGACACAACAAGCGGGGAGATCAATGAATATGAAAAAGAGAAGAGGAGAGAGGGACAAGGTGGGGAGGAAAGAGTCACCTGGAATTAAGAGGGGGTTCCAGTTTGGTGGGATTCCTGGGGATAAAAAAAAGAGTGTTAGTAGGGATGTGAAATGGCACAAGATAGTGGCGCATCCTTTGCTTGATCCCTTGGAAGAAGGTTCCACGAATAGGAAGAAAGAGGAACTCAAAAGGATGGAATTACTTTCATCGTGCTGACATTTAAGAGAACTTCCTCAAAGCAGGCCATAACGAGAATGATCAAGAAAGCAAGTTTGGAATTGTCAACTCAGACTGGGAAAGTTTCAACCAACCATACAAACATCGCAAGCTTATGTCCTCCCCCAGGAAGATGTCATGGACAAAGGAAGGTGTGTGTGTGTGTGTGTGTGTGTGTGTGTGTGTGTGTGTGTGTGTGTGTGTGTGTGTGTGTGTGTGTGTGTGTGTGTGTGTGTGTGTGTGTGTGTGTGTGTGTGTGTGTGTGTGTGTGTGTGTGTGTGTGTGTGTGTGTGTGTGTGTGTGTGTGTGATTGTTGAGGCCCCTATCTCAGCATACACAACGGATGATGAAAGTTGAAACAAATTTAAATAACACTCTTCTTTGAAGCCAACTTTCCTGGAATGGTTAAGTATCTCGACAGACATGACAAAGGAGCAGAGGAAACAATCATCCATGACGGTGGTGGAGTTGGAACTGATCCCCGCGATTGATGCCATTCCACGGGTGACCTGAATTGCCATATACATCGTTACATGTGCATCTGAGTGTGAACGCTCGTCCAACGTTAAAACTGGCATCACGGGCTCCAGATCCCCATTGATCGTTAGCCGCTTGGAACTGGGGCAACGGAGGCAGATGCTGGAGGAGGTGTGGGCGGTTACATCTTTGCATGGTTGAGGTAACGTACTCCCTATCCGGAGTATAAAGGTTTTGTTTCGTACGCAGACAGTGGCTGCTGGTTGCATCATTTTCTGGAAGCAATGATGCAGTGCCCCTGTTCCTCACTCGGTCAACCCACCTGGTGTTATTTAAACGTCACGACAGTGGCTTGAACTCAAGACCCCAAGATCTTAATTCGCCAGCCACCTTAACCGTCAAGCCACCACCAGGTTGACTATGCAGGTGAACATGCTGTGTATTAAATATGAAACTCAAATGCTGCGGTGTTCGCTTTGACCAGCTTTGCAAAAGTGATCAATGAAGATATGACAATATGACGCAGGTAGAGGAGATAAAACATCTCGTGGGAAATGGAGAAATTAAGAGGATGAGAAAAACAGAGACTGACATCGAATTTGGCAGGGAGAGACGGCTGACATTATCAATAGACATTACCTTTGTTGTACATCTCATAACAGGTGATGGATTTTTTAGAAGCTCCGTAACGGTTACAAATCCAGCTGATGCTCAACGGGTGTCCGTGCTGTCGATGGGGGAGCTCTCGTCGTTAATGTGCACATTCTATTCCTCTTGATGTGTCTATTCCAACATCCAATGGTTTCGACGGGTATACGCACCAATGCGGGAGAATATGACCCGACAGCACAATATCTGTATCCAGATGGTCATCGTGAGCTTTCAGCTCAGGGAATCAGTCGGTTGGAGAACTGTTGGGCCGTTCGAGTGTACGTGATCCACTCTGAAATGAGAGGGGAGGAGCCACCGGGGGCGAGGGTGGAGACAGATGACCATGAGAGGGGTGGAGCCAAGCAGAGAGAGAGAGAGTGAGAGAGAGACACAGAGAGAGAGAGAGAGAGAGAGCCAGAGAGAGCCAGAGGACGTATGTACGGTATTTTAGTTCAAACTATACATTCTTCATCACAATGATGCTGCCACTTCCACTGATTATGAGAATGGAAGATGAAAGGATGTTGCTTTGTTTGTGGGGTCCTTTGTGAAGTCTTCCCTCTACTCTCAGGATAGAACCACCAAAAACAACTTCTCTGTGAGTTCAATAAGCCTTTAAACCCTGGTGTGCAGCAACAAGTGCTCCTCTTCTGTTTAATTCATTTTGGGAGTCGAGTCGCTGGATTCATTGAATTATCATTTACGGAACTTTTTCTGAAGCTCCTTCTAGATGTTTTTGGAGATATTTTTTTACGCTGGAAGTCTCTGGATGAGGATTGAAAAACAAAAGAATGCTTTTACCACCTTGAAGATTTTACATGACCCAGACTTCTTGGTATCATTTGCAACGGATACCGATTCGTGAAATGCAACATGGATGAGTCTTCGACTCTTCGGAGCCTTTCAGGAGCTTCTATCTTCCCTCCTGGCTCCACATTGGAGGTGTCCTGGCTGCTGAGTTCAGGGATTGTGAATGAAACCTTAAAACCTTCTGATGCTCCAATCACAGTGAAGTCTACACATATCGCTGCTCCAGCAGCAATGTTTGTGGTTGGCGTTGTAGGAAACGTGGTGGCCTTGGCAGCACTGTGTGCCACAAGAAGACAAAGTAAAGGTAAACCGCATCTCCTGTTATTGTTCTCACCCCTCATCCTTCATACTTTATTTGTCCGACAGTTATGTGCAGAGGTCACCTTTTGAGCTCTCTTGTCTGGGTTCGAATCCCGAACTCTTAGCTCGGTCTCCGCGGGCAGGGTGTCGCATAATGAAGTGTGCCATCATTCGGGTGGACGTTAAGCCGGCTGTCCCGTCTGCTGACATTTTTGGTGGACGTTAAGAATCCCACGGTGTGTTTTGTGAAGAGTGGGAAAGTTATCGGCGACATCCTGAACAAATTACCAATTTCTGCCCCGACTAATGCTGGGAAGGCAAAGGTAAACCACCCTGTGTGTAGTCTGTGCCATGAGACTGCGCTGGCAGCTCGCAAACCTGCCTTCGGGGAAACCCCGAAACGGAGACATTACATCGGCTCCCATCATCGTACTTTTCAAATAGTCCCTCAAAGTCCCTCAATTATTCTTTCATTCACTCACTAATTTTCGTCGACTATCAATCATCTCAAATCTATCATTTCATATTATGTATTCACCCCTGTTTGTCTGTCTGTCTGTGTGTTTGTTTGTTTGGAGCCAAGATTTATGAAAAAGTTATGGACGGATTCGGACGAAATTTGGTGGACAGGTTGGATGTGTGACGAGGACAAACCGATTCGATTTTGATCAAAGATCCGGATCCGGATCCGACTACTGGAATTTTTAAAGCGATTCTTCACCTTTGAGAGATCGGGCCAAAATGATGTTTCAGCACGATATCTCAAAAAGTTGTGTACGGACTCGGATAAAACTTGTTTGAGGAGTTGGTTAGGTGATGAGAACAAGTCAAATCGATTTTGGTTTAGGTCCAAATTCAGATCCAGCCATATTCAGTGGGATACAAAACGTAAACTGATCAGCCTGATTGAGGTATGTGCCCGACCGAGTGCAGTTCTAGTTCATCATTCATTTGCTAGCTTTACCGACTGGAGTCAAGATTTTTCGAATTAAACAATTAATTTGTCTTATTTAACAACTCACTATCTTAGCCACTAAAAACATGTGCACTTTAAAAAGACTTTCAAGGATGAAAAAAGGCACCACCAATTACTGCAAACGCAGGGTCGGTGCTCAAAACCGAGGTTTCGACCATCGAGTGGTCTTTCTTGGATTCTAATCGTAGGTCGAAATAACAGACCTGAGTGTTCCCCCGAGGTGAATGCTAAAACTGTCATGCCTTTTCATCCTGGAGCATGAACTGTCCCTCCGACAGTGTTATTCTACCTTTTTAACACTCGTGCTGGCACGGTGATGTGCGGAAGATGACGAGGATCTTAAAGTGGGAAAGATATTGTTAACTCCAAACCAGACAAGACTTTATATGTTAACGTAGCGATACATGGGGTGATCTCACCTTGCCCTTGATATCGACCGAATGGAGGAAAGTGAACACTCATTATTTATTTAGATATATTATTCGAGGTACTTAGAAAAAAAACGCCACAATCTCATTCCATCAGACAGGAAGGGTATCTTGGATATACATTAGTGACACAATATAGGGTATCACATGATGAGCTCTGTTTTTAAATACCTGGAATACCCAAGTCTTCCCTTTGCGAACCCAGCACGCATGCAAAATTTGGTGGAGATTAGCCCAGCTGTTTTTTTTTTGTATGATTTTACACACACACACACACACACACACACACACACACACACACACACACACACACACACACACACACACACACACACACACACACACACACACACACACACACACACACACACACACACACACACACACACACACACACATTTTGCTTATTTTACACATTAGAATGATTTCATGGTTTCAAAAGGATCTATGGATCCAAATAACATATCTGTAGTATTTTCAACCATCATGATACCTCTTTTTAACCTCATCCACCCATAACCCCAGCAAGTGCTTTCTACACTTTGGTGCTTGGCCTGGCTTTCACCGACCTACTTGGGACTTGCTTGGCTAGCCCTATTGTACTTGTCTCCCATGCGTCTGGGTCCTGGCCTGGTGGAGAACCGCTTTGTGACTTCCTGTCCTTCACGCTGCTCTTCTTTGGCTCAACTGGCATCTCTCTACTGTGCGCCATGGCAGTCGAGCGTTATCTGGCCCTCAATCACGCGTTCTACCACGACGGCTGTGTGGCCCGTGGTTGGGGTCGCCGAGTGCTGGTGATCGTGTGGCTGGGAAATCTCGTGCTGTGCGTTCCACCGCTCTTTGGCTTTGGCCAAAATGTGAAGCATTTCCCTGGCACCTGGTGTTTTGTGGACTGGCAGGCTCGCGACACCGCCGGAATGTTATACAGGTCTTGCCTCCTCCGTTACATCTGCATTCACTTGTTCAATAATCCATAGCCACATAAATGTTAATATGCAGGGAGCATAAGACCGCAAATGTGGTTGATGTGCCATATTAAGAGGTGTTGATAGCTGTACATAAAATATTATAGTATGGTAATAACTACGCATGTACGTCACCTCCATTGTGTTGTGTGCAGCTTTCTATATGCAGCAGTGTGTTCGCTACTCGTTATAATCACACTGCTGTGCAATGTCGCTGTGGCTGTCGCTCTGTTGGGCTTGCGACGTCGAGCGGCACAGCTCTCTGCCACAGTAGCAGCCTTACATTCTGGTGGAGAAACAGGGTGAGGCTCGAAGGGATGATGTGGAACTTAACATTTACGACTGAGTTACGAGAAAGTATAGTTTGAGTGGGTAGCTTTGCTCAGTTCGGTTAGCCATAGGCCTAATCTTCCCTTTTCACATTTGAAACTGAACCATGTTGTGCTGCACTGAATCCTGCTGTGCAATGCCTGGAGATTGTTACCCCATGCTCAGAGAGTAAAGTGGAATTAAGCAATTCGTTCACTCTGTCTCTCTACCTATGATTGAGGAACTACTTAATTTAAATTGAATGTTATATTTTGGACACGAATTGGAACACGAACCTGCAGTTTAGCAGGACTTTCACTCTGAATTTGACAAATTGTACAGAATCTCATCCTGAGCACGCATGAGCACAAAGGATCAGTAAGTTAAGTGTTTGTCTGTCTGACTGCCTAGCAGTGAATCAAAATTGAAAATCATTCTAAACAGGAAACTGACTGTCATTAGTGATGTCATAAAGGACACAAACAACAGGCACGAATCACTAATTGAATGTGTTAAATAAAAGAGGGCGCCTCGACAGCGGCAAACCTCCAAATAAATGTTTGTGTTTTTTCTTCTTCTTCTACAGCCTTTAAAACTTATTTTATTTCAATCGAATTACTATATATTTGAACATGAGAGAACACAAATCACTGTTCGCATTTCCAAAAAACATCAGTTTAACAGTATTTGGGCAAAATGTTACGCCACCTTGACCAATCAAACTTGCCACGCACTCTGAGGCAGAAGGTTCAACTCTGGACTGTTCAGTTTAACCCATCGGCTTCGTACGGTTGCTATCACTCCTGTTATTCAAAATTCACAAATAAGTTCATACTATATAGATCATGCTCAGCAACAGAAAGCAAGAGACGAAAAGACCATTACAATGGCCTTGTTCTCAAGACTATGTGGGTTAAGGTGTTCTGTGAACTCTCTAGTCTCTGTTGTTTCATCACCCCCTTTAACATGTATTATTTATTGTTTTTATCATTGTAAGTGTCTTCATGTCCTGCATGATTCAGAGAATGCACAGCAGAATTTGTCTTGGCGTGGTTCACTATCCGACGCAAAAAGGACAGTCTTGATTCCATTTCAGTACAGCTCGACCTGGAACATGAAACTGAGGCTGCAGACAGAAACATTAATTGATATGTTAATTCCAGCTACAAAGAGCGCAAAATAAATCCATTGTCTGTATTTGTGTTGAGGTTGAGTGTAAAAGAGTAGAGTATTCATTCAGATCGACCTTAAAACATGCATGGACTACATCACTACACCGAGAGCACTTGGGTTGGCTTGTGGATCATAAAAATTTAAGAATGCTCCTGTTCATAATTTGTGAACAATATATATTCAAATGGGGCTGGCAGGGTAGTCTCGAGGTATGCATGCTCACTCTAAACTGTCTAGCCTGGGTTCGAATCCCGACGCAGCTATAAACTGACGTCCCGGTATTTCACAGGTCGGGTGACTGACTCATCAATGTGTCTGCAGTCTCTCAGATGCACGTTAAATTGGTGTCCCATCTGCTGGCATTAATTGGTGGACGTTAAAGATCCCACAGTGTCTGTCACGAACAGGAAGCGAGCTATCACTAGCAACCTGAACCAATTACAAAACCCTGCTCTTACCTACTTAGTCGAACCTCAGGCTGAGCCATCCAGTTCATGAAAGACTTGGACCAAACAGGAGAAACTGAGAATAATTGTGGCTGTGAAGGAACAACATCATATATTCAAATGTCCAATGCTTTATATTTACAAGAACAAATATAAATAATCGTGAAAAATTATGGGCTCGTACCTTGACCCTTCATGTGTTTATTACCAAATTAGAGCAATATTGCTAAAGACAGGCTGTGAATTCAGATGCCTTGAATGAGAAGTTTGCTACACTGTAAATGAAACCGTGAAGAGCCATCTCAGCTGGCACAGCCACATTGGGCCAGCGTTATGCTTGGGTTGGCATCATTGGGGTTGGTCACACACACACACACACACACACACACACACACACACACACACACACACACACACACACACACACACACACACACACATTGCATTAGCCATATACAGTACCATACATTGTGTCCACATTGGCATTTTGATGGATAGCCTCATGTGGATGATATTTGGCCAACGTGGGGTATTAGTCTATCAATGAATGACCAACGTTGGACCGATGATCAACTCGACGTCGGCCCAACAGAATTGCCATTGTTGGTCCAATGTCGTTGTGCCAGTTGGGACTGGTGTTATCTCAACATCCATTCACTAGTTTCCATAAACCTTTTTAAATTGCTTCAGTGTCGGTAGGATTTATTCATTTTGTTTGCAAACTGTTTCTTGGAATTTTTGACGCCTACTCCCCTCTATATGTTCCATACTTGCCTCTTCCTTCACTCCTATTTCCTCCCAAACCTCTTTCCATTTTCTGTCCATAGCGACACTTCCTTATTAAACCTCCTTTCACTCTCTTATCATACCATAATTTTCTAAATTTGTGCATAATGCATACATTTCCATAGCCCCATAGTTAATACTTATCAGGCTATGAAACAGAATCACTCATGGAGAAAAAAAATATGGATGGTGATATAATAGGGGAAATCAATATCCTTCTTACGATGATGGGCTAAGCAGGAATATGAGAGGTACGTGATTCGAGTATTATGAATTAACGTGCTCTGATGACTCCAATCGTGGCCACATACCTGTCTGTCTCTGTGCTGTAAGCAGCCGCTTACCTGCAAACAAGCTGAGCCGTGAGGTCATGAGGAGAACGCAGCTGAGTAAGCATCGTCCCTCCGCAGAGGAAAGTCAGATGCTCTGGCTACTTTTCCTCATGACAGCAGTTTTCCTCATCTGCTCCACACCTCTCGTTGTAAGTAATAACTGATTGTTCAACAACAAAAAAAATGAAGCCCGAATAATTAATCATTTTCCTGCTTTTTATTATCCACTGATGCTTATGTCACCACTGAAGTGCTTCGTACTCTCATGCAATTCTCTTTCCAAGGGCTCTCTTTCACACACCACATACATGAGTTACTGCTCTGATAGGAATTCGAAGAAAAAAAACATTTTCTTCTGCCAGTAAATGCTATAATTTATTTTAGCTTCGCTTACACATTCTTTGGAGAATCATAAAATATACCCTCTTGAAGTGCGTACGAATACCAGGGTCAATTACCTTCAATAGCTTCGGTTAAACTCCCAAAGTAAAGTACACCTCAAGCTCCCTGATACTAATGAGGTTTACCAAAATGTAACTTTTATTGAAGTGTATTTATGATGACTGAAAGCTCGTGGAGGAGCACGCTCAGATGATACACGTGCCTAACTCGAATGGCACTCGGTAGAGCACACACCTCCGCCAGGCTGAACAGTTTACGTTTTGTATCTCACTGATAGGCCGGATATGCTGACCTGAACCAAAATCAAATCTGCTTGCTCTTGTCATCGACGCAACTCAGCCACCAAGTTTTATCATAATTCATCGATAATCTTTTGAGATATCGTGATATATATATACACTTTTTGGCCACATCTCTCAATGGTGAAAAATCACTTATAAAAAATGTAAAAATTCTCGGATCCGGATCCAGATCCAGATCTTCACTAAAATATAATCAATTTGTCCTTGTCACACACTCAACCTGTCCACCAAGCTCTGTCCGAATTTGTCCACAACGTTTTGACATATCGTGCTCTATATAGTTTTTAGCCCTCACAATGGTGAAGAATCACTTTAAAAAGTATATTGTAGAATCTAGAATCCTTCAACAACTTTTTTGAGATATCCTGTTGACAGACAACAAACAAACAAACAGACAGACAGACAGGGATGAAAACATAACTTCTGTCCACCTTCAGTGGTGGAGGTAACAAGGACAACGAGAAAGAGCAATCGAAGATTGCAGACCCTTGCCAGGACTTGTTAGCCTGGCCGAAGGAGTCGGAGAGAGTAGTTGTGGCAGCCATATTGGAAAAACAGGAAAAATTTGGACCTCTGTATCTGAAACCGCACCAAGGAAAAATTTGAAACTCAGCACGCAGCAAGTACTCCACATGAGTAATTGGTGTGATTTTTATGATGTCATCAGTGCCCTCGTTATGTCATAATTGCATATGTAGAACACCACATGCAATCGGTATGAAAATTTTTGAGGGTCATCTTGGGATAAAATGGTGCACAGAAAAAACATTAATGACGTCATTGTCACGTGATTTGGCAGCCATATTGTTTCGTTTTTTTTTTTAAACCTTCAAAAATCTTCTTCTCTGAAGTGGCTGAACAGACAGATCGAGGCAAAACTTTACATGTATGACTGCCTGTCCATGAGGAACAAAAAGTTCACATATTATGTCATTGGTCACATGGTTTGGCAGCCATATTAGATTTACCCTCGAACCTATAAAAATACACCACTCAAAAGAAGTCCTGACAAGGGTTTGCCATCTCTACTCTTCTTCTTGTTTTGTGTTTTGTTTTGGGTGGTTTTATAGTACGTATTTTATAGACGTACTTGCATTCTAATTGTACCATACATACTTTATTTACGTATTCACATTCTAATTGTACTTATTTTTGTGATCGCTGGTTATGGCTGTGCTCTTCTGTGCTCACCAACACATTTTGTTGCAATAAATCCCTTGCAAATGAGGACTTCTTTGTGGCTAATGGGAGAGGGCTACATTGCATATTGCAAATTGGCAAATTAATCCATCAGACGGGCAGTTTGGGGTTCGCATGAAAGCGCTTTGAAACAAATCGATTGACGGCTTACTCAGCCAATTCTGTCATGTGAACTTGCAGCAGTCCTGTGTTTTTAAATGCCGATCCACACCAAATTACCCGGGTGGATGGGGAAATCTTTTCGGAGCCTACCTGCTTGTTCCGCGACGGTCTTTGAAGACCTCCAATCATAACAATAGGTATATATTGATAATGGCATTGTGATGGATGTCACACTGGGTCCCGATCCTGACACCAGTGTGACAGGCACCAGCTCCCAAAAGACACCAACCAGGATGGCAGACGTCACCTCCGGAGAACTTCAAGAGGATGAAAAGACCACGATCAACGGTTGCCCCAGAGCTTCCTGTTGGATCTCACACCCAATGTTGTGTTACCACACAAAGAAAGCCGGAAATGAGCGAGTACCATGCCGATGATCATGTAACAGATTTTAATTAGTTGGCCGAGCGATGCCACTGGTTTCGTAATCATTTGTAGCGCTTACCGAGTCCAATCAAACCTCAGTTATGCTATGCCACAACCAGAACTGACAAAATGAGTCAAGACACAAGTTTCTTAAGAACAGGCTTTGAGTAGCAAACAAGCAAGTATTTACAACATGTATACATTCCCATTACCCCTATATGACATACCCACCATTGGAACCTTATCAGTCACTTAGCAGCTTTGCAATGACTGGTGCTGCATTTATCCAGAGAAAAAAGATAGAGAGAGGGGCTCCTGATAGCATGAGAGAAAGGTAAAGCTGGAGTCGTGTACCGTGCCCCTTCACACCTTGCGCCGGACCAGTTGAGCAAGCACCACCAATGGTTCTGACCAATGGTCTTGGTTTCCAGACCCCTCGCGCTCCACTCTTGGTTCCTCCTTGCCGTCACTGAAGCACTGCCCTCTCCATGCGTCCACGATGAGCCATCTGTGGTGCCAACTCAATGTGCAGTTTGGTGAGAAATGCGGGAGGTGTGCAAGGCGAAGCAGGGCCTGATGATTTTACCAGGTGACGCAGTGTGACGAGCATGGCTCAACGCAAGGGTGCAAAAGGATGAGAGGTATTGGATATTGTATGAGAAGTAAAGATGTGAGAACGAGAAGAGTGAATAAAGAAATGAAAGGAAAAAACGAGAATAAGAAGGAAAGGTGAATAAAGGAAAAGCAGAGGTGAGACCGAACTGACGAGAAACTGCAGGATGCTCGAGGCTGTCCAGTAACTAAGATTCGTTCCACTCTTCTTTCTCGTCTCTATTCAAGTTCCTCTGTCTCTGCCTTATATTGGGATTCTTTCCTCACCTCACTCGCCACCCCCCCCCCCCGACCCCCATCCGTAGAAGAAGTTGTGGCTGCCGAAAGATCCTCCCCTCATACCTGATAGGTGTGTTGGATAAGATAACAGCTTAGAATAAGAGTGGACACAGTGCGAGTCAGTGGTTGCTCTGAAAAGAACGGTTGTGCAGACTTTGCCCTCGCTGATTGTGGAGCTCCTGTTGCCCTGCCTGTTTGCCTGCCATCCTTGTCATGCCTCCCCAAGGACTGCTTGTCAGCATAACTTTTGGACCATGGACCATTTTTATGGCCATGTTAGGCCACTGCTGAAGGACACTTCTTGAAGACCAACACGATGGACCAGTGTGGAGTGTAGATAGTGTATCGTGTTTGAACCCACCTGGTTATATGTGAATAAGTAGAATTGAATTTGGAATTGTGTAGATATGTGTGTGGAGTGAATGTGTTGGGGTAGTTTTGCAATGTATTAGTTTTCTTTATTTTTCGTAGTGGGGACATGTGTGAAGCTTTTCCTGTACAACCAAATATCGCACTCAGGGATCCAATAGGATAAGTAATTGTGTTCAAGGAAACTACACCTGACACGCACTGGAGCCGGCAGACTCGGGACGAGACTGGAACAGAAGAGGGGGTAGTGTTGCAGTTTTGGAAGACCCTGGGGAGTTACATCCAACACATAAAGGATCCCTCACCTTTAGATATCTCGGTAGTATTTTGCTTCGATAGATTACCTTTCCCTTCATATCGGTGGACAGGGAAATGCATTGTTTTTGTGTATCAGCTTTGCATTCCCTTTGTAACTCTTCTCCAGATCCCCTCTCTTCTTAAATCCCTTCTTTTCTCGATCTCCCATCCCTCTTCACCTCTCTCATTCCCTGCACCTCGTTTCAGCACATCTATACACACTTTGCAACACACAAACGCGCATTTCACTACAAAGCCACATCAAAGGAAGATCCAGTGGCCAATGGAGCAGCAAGGACCACATATGGATGGGATTACCAAAGGACAGTGTCCCCAAACCGGTAGTTCGACCAATGAGCATGGCTTGACAACAGCCATGCTCCAATGTGAAGGCAGTGCCGTGAACAACAAAGCTGCGCCAGGACGCTGAGCATGCCTCGGCGAAGGGCTTTATAGGTCTGGGTAGCCCAGAACTCGGTGTCGTGTACGTCCAGGGAACAAAGAGAGCTAGAACGAGTCCTCAAGGAATGAACCATGTGAACGTGAGCCACTGCACAGACAGTCTCTGTTGGGAGGGTTGGACCAGCCATGGAGTGAGTGCAGACAAGCTGCAGAGCTCTTTCTCTGGACATGCCAGTGATTACACACTGATTTACATGATCTTTCCCTTGTTTTCTCCACTTCTAATCGTTCACTTTGAATGCACAGAGAGCAATCAACGATTTCCCCTTCGACTTGCTCAAAGCAGGGGTACTGACTTGCATTCACGATTTTCTCTATGCATTACGACACATTCACCATATTTCTCCCCGCACAGCACGTTACACCATCACCCTCTCTTCTTTCGTCCCCCTCCCCTTTTCACATTGGGACCACGTAAGCCCGCAGGCTTACATCTGGTGAGTGAGGGGTTGTCAAATGAGCCCTACCTTCTTTATCTCTATCACTCTTTTCTAACTTCCTGGAGTAAATGAGGAACCTGCAGTATATTTGTAGTTTTATGAGGATTGTCGAAGGGGCTTGCATGTACAAGGGTAATACTTTCTTGTGTGACACTGCATTGTTTGTAAATATGTGCATATTTGTTAAACATGTCCTTTCATTTCCAGCCTGCCTGAGTGTCTCATTCTCGATTGGTGAGACCAGTGTTTCTCAACCGGGGTTCCCTGGAACCCGAGGGTTCCGCAAGAGGTCGCTAGGGGTTCCGCGAGAAACAGTAATAAATAGGCTAATGTATTTTTGAGTAGTTTTTGTTTGATTTAATATTCGTAATTTTACTACACACGTACGGCATATTGTTGGAAACTCCTTGGTTATTATAATAGAGGCTTCAACCTCTTATATCATTTACAATTATAACAATCACAGGGAATGTATTTAACGATGTCTATATGGCGCCAGTGTGAAACCGCCCTCACTGGTTAGTGGACGTCCTGTACGCGGCGGATTCGTGTATCATTGAGTGACTGACTCAAGTACGGGACGCGTGCACAGTGTCCATCTATCTTCTCTGTGCTTCCTAGCGCGAAGTGTGTGTCTGTCTCTCTCTCTCTCTCTCTCTCTCTCTCTCTCTCTCTCTCTCTCTCTCTCTCTCTCTCTCTCTTTCTCTCTCTGTCTCTCTCTCTCTCTCTCTCTCTCTCTCTCTCTCTCTCTCTCTCTCTCTCTCAGTTCTTCTGTTTCCTTTATTGCTTCAGCTTTCTTTGTTTAAGTTTTGTTTATCAAGTTACATGAGGTGTTTTTTTTTTTTAAATTGTCAAACAGACTTGGTGTTGACAAACACTTTCAAAAATGGCGTTTTTAAATTGACCAAGCAGCACAACCCTATTACAAAGCAAGCAGATTGGCCCAATTCAATCAAATTTTTTAGTGGTTTGAAACATGTTTGAACATTGAATCGCAGAAACTTGCGAGAAACTACCTCGTGATGTCATCAATGTAAACAAAACAGGAGTAATAGGAGGTACGACGCAGTTGCAATAGCGCATAAGTCTAATATATATATATATATATATATATATATATATATATATATATATATATATATATATGTATATATATATATGTATATATATATATATATATATATTTTTTTTTTAATCGAATATTTAAAACCTCCGTGTGAGGTCTCATAAACGAGCAGTATGTTTTTTTTTTTTCATTGCCAATAAATTTGACAAAAGGGGGTCATTTTTTCCTTAAACCAGGTATCCGAAAAAAAATTATATTTACCACGTGAACTACTATAAAAATATAAAAGAGCTAGATATTAATAATGGTATATAATAATTTTTATGCAGGGGTTCCCTGAGACATGAAAACTATTTCAAGGGTTCCACGAGGGTAAAAAGGTTGAGAAACGCTGGGTTAGACACTAGTGTGTGAATAGTGGATGGGAGCTTTGCCCCGCAATTTCACGACAGTCAGACTAGCCAACGTCCCACTTACCGTTCCGCTTGGCCATACTCAATTTATTTTGGAGTGAGGCATCGAGAGCATGGTACCCTATCTGGGGGGATTGATTTGTCAGGAAGATAATGTGTGAATTGGATGCCAGGACCCTACCTAAGTTAATTATCTCAGACAGCATCCATGGTTGCTTAGGCCTAAATCACATTTGCCATGGCGGCCGTGGGGTCTACAAAATCTACGGCCACTAGCAATTATAGGGTGGCCGCAGTATTTCCATGGTCACACAATGTAGCAGTCACATATGTTTTTATTTTTCGGGGAGCCGCACGGCGTATTTATAAATTGTGGAGACTGAAAATGTGGGGGTGCCGTACGGTCTTTGATTTGATGTCGCACGGTGACCTTAGGGCGTTCCTGTGGTGGCCATAGAATTTTCAAGGCAGACGCAAGGTGCCCGCAGTGGGACCGCAGGGGGGACCTAAGGCGATCGTGCGGCCAGACGGACGGTAACGAGTGGATTCTTATTATTATTATTATTATTTTTTAAACCAGTTCTTTTGTTTCGGCTTGTCGAATTTGCTACGGTGAACGTAGAAATGAAAAAAGTTATAACTCCGCGCTATAATTCCACGGCGACCCCTACGGCCTGTAAAATATAGGCAAACGGTGTAGGGCCACCCTGAGGCCACCGCAGAAACGCTGCGGCCGCAACACGTTTCTGTCAATTCAGAGGGTGTACGGCCGCTGTATCCTCGCCGTAGAGCAAATGTGACCTCGGCCTAAAGGGGCTGTCACACCTTGACGATTTAGCCAGCGTATGCCGATTTATGAAAAATTTGTCTAAAATGCTGGCACACGTCGAATACGTTACGGGTACGTTATGTATACGTCAGGTGCACGCTGAAAAACACTACCATAGGTCGTATTATGCTGGTTTAAAATGTTGTACTTTTTGGTTGTCCAAAAAAATGTGCATGCTTGAAATTTTACGACGTACTCGGCGTTTGGCTCACACGTTCCGCTACGCTGGCAAAAAGTTGTAGGCACGTCATGCGATCGTTGACACACGTTAATTGTATGTTACTCATAAGTCGAAACACGTAGAGGTAACATTCGCGTACACGAAACTTATTTCTAACCTATGAGTAACGTTTTGTTAGCATGCTACACGAACGTTGTTCACACTTCGCAACACGCTACTTGAAAGTTCCTCATACGTCGAAACACATCAAAGTAATGTTTCGGGTACCCGTGACTTATTTATAACCTATGAATAACGTGCTTGGGAATTATTACGCTATGCATACGCTCGACTATCGTTGGGCATAAGTTGTGGACGGCTAAAACACGATAAACAATCGTTGGTATAACTTGTCTATAAGTTATCGAAGCGTTCTGTGTTCATTACTAGTACATTATGCATGTGTCAAAGTCGTTTTTAATACTTTACAAAGTAAAACAAAGAAATATTTCATCGTGGGAATGAGGAAAAAAAATTAGCCGAAAAGAACATCGAACAATGGTGCAAAGTAGTCTCCTATTCGTGGACGATAAGAGGATCCATCATCACCCACACCCTCCCCATCACTCTCACATACTACTACTGAAATAGACATACTACAACTACTACTACTACTATTACTAGTCACGCACACCAACTACTACTAATAGTATTAGTACTACTGATACGACTGGCATTGACATCTACTCAACATGGAGTCTGGAACAATGATGGGTTCCTCTTGTGAAGCCCATTTGTATATACCAATTCCCATAAACTCTGCCAATACGCCATTACACGGTAGATTTAAGTTAGAAACACGTTCAGTAAGTGCTGTCGTCGTCCGGAAGACGTCAATCTAATTCGTCTACATACGACAATGTGCGTTTGAGATACGTTACACATAGGTTCATCGCATGTTACTCAAAGGTTAGAAGCACGTTATACTTCGGTTCAAAGCATGCTACACATAGGTTAAACGCACGTTACTCATAGGTTCATAGCACACTAGTCATTGGTTCAAGGCAAGTTACAAATAGGTTCAATGCACGTTACTCATAGGTTTCAAGCATGTTAAACATAGGTTCAGAGCACGCTACTCATAGGTTAAAAAGACGTTACCCATTGGTTGAAAATTAGGTTGCGGGTATGTTAAATATTACCTTGACGTGTTTCGACTTATGAGTAACCTACAAGTAACGTGTGTCCGTCGTGTGTAAACGATCGCGGAGCGTGCCAAGAACATATGACGACGCATATGGAACGTGTTAGCCATACGCCGAGTACGTCGTAAAATTTTTAGCATGCTTGAAATTTCACGACCTATTACACGTACCACGTAATATGACAGCGTACTTCATTGTTTTCCAGCCTACTCTTAACGTATACACAACTTACCTTTACCGTATTTGACGTGCGCCTAGCGTTTTAGACACATATTTCATAGGCCGGCATACGCTGGCAAAATCGTCAAGGTGTGACTGCAATGTTGACACTTCAAATTCTCAGGTGGTTATGATTTAAATCGGCGTCCGGCAGGTTCTTAACAAGCTACGCCACGAGTTCGCCGGCGATACGTTTAGCGTGCTATGCGTAAGTTAAACTATCGTTGGGCATAGGTTGTGAACGCCGACAACAGGCTAAGCATTCATTGGTAAAAGTTATTAATAACACAACGAAACGTTCTGTGCCCGTTACTAATATGTTATGCATATGACCAACACGTTATGAATACGCCCAAAACTTTAAAAAAAACATCAAAATTTCAGCGTACGCCAACGTTTTACATACATTTTTATACGTTGCCATTGCTGGCTGAAACGTCAAGGTGTGACAGGGCCCTTAGCAACCCATCGTGCTACGGAGTTATCTGCGGCTCATCGGTTTTGGGGTCAAAGGTCGGTAAGCGGGTCTGAGAGGCCACTCATGACCCAGCCGGCAAACCCAAAACAATATTGTTACAAGACAGGGGAAGGGGAAGGGGATCCATCGATAGAATATGGTAACAATAGTCTGGACCATGTGCTCGAATAACTTTGATTTATTTCTGTATTAAGGACTTGTCAGAGGTAAGTTGCATGGTAAAATGTGCACCGAGGAGGCAGTGATTGTAAACCTTAGAGCAGAATAGGGAAATGTTATATTGTGTTTAAACATCTGGTACAGGTGAGGCCAGATGGAGAACTTGTGACACCCAGCACTTTAATGGACATTATCAGGGCTGTTTGCCCCAGAGAACTGCAGAGGGCCCTGGCTGAGGGCGGACGACTTTAACGTGGGGCCGCCTTGCAGAGCGGAACAGCCCGAAAAATGGTGCCACAGAGAGACAGCGGGTGGCCAAAGAATTGGACCAGTGCTGGAAAAGCAGTTCTTCGGACTCAAAAGACACGTCTGTGTATTTCAATCGGAAGACATCTCAGCTACCTTTGCTTCATCACTCCCAGTGAAGGACTGATTCCAGAGATAGTAAATGCTATCATACATCATTTACCAATATCCTCTTGTATCCCACCCCTCATGCCTCCTCAAGTCCTTGCATGTTTTGTTCCCCGTTGTTGCTGGTTTGAGTTCGGTAGTTTGGCACCATAGCGGGGTTAGTTTAGTTATTTCTTGTAATAAGTATGTGTATTTCCTTTTCATTTGTCTTTCGAATGACTGGTTCGTTCCGTTTATTATTTTCGAACAAATACCACCCGTCACTTCACTGGGTATACTGAAGGGGGGTGAGCAATCCCAAGGGAACTACCTCTGAGGGGACAGAGAGAGAGGCGGGGAGGGGGAGGGGTTAGCAAAGAGAATGTTATCTTAGGCTTTATGACTGCATGTACATACACACACACACACTTATTATTTTAGATTAGTGTATTGTCTGTCCTCATTCCCTATATATTTTAAATATATAAATTTTTTTTGTAAGAAACATTTTCCTGCCATTCAACTTTGAGCAACCTCTGAATAATCATATCGCATTTGATGACCCCTTCACGAGCTTGGCGCAAAAACTCCAACGGTCCTGAATCTACCCACACAGGGATTATAATGGCAACCAATCGAACCAAGCACAGCCAATGCACACCAGCATTGGAACAGGTTTTAATAATAGGGAAGGCTGGAAGAATGAGGAGGAAGAGGAGGAGAAGGAGAAGAAAAAATAAACACATATTATAATTTATATAGCGCTCTAAAATCCCACGTGCCCTCAATACCATGTTCAGCATAACCACAATCTTATCACATTCATACCACAGAGAGGAAAAACAAAATACAAGAAAGCTTCTCCCCACACCGGAGCTAAATAAGTCTGTCACGGCTTGGGGTCTGTCATGGCTTGAAGTCGGTCCTGGACAAATTGCAACTTCCGCAGTCGTCAGCACACCCACACTCACTGGCATGAACCTCCAACTCCAACCACCATGAGGATAATGACGACAACGCAGCATGGCTGCAGCTCGCCCCTTTTATTCCCAGTGCTATGCCGTGACACTCCCACCACTGCTGAGTGTAACCACGGTGGCCTTTGCACACAGTGCGCAGCTGCAAGGGGTCAGCAAAAGTTGTACCATGAAGCAGGGCACACTTGCTGGTGAGCCTGTGCTGTCAGTTCAGTAATGGAAGACATTTAGGACAGATTACAGAGGGATGATCAGTGTCAATAAGGGAATTGGGGTGAGAGTGGGCTTAGACACATGTGATGGGGGAGGAAAATCACGATTATAGCTACTGATACATCCTTACACATGTTCCCTTTCATTTCCACATTGATAGCTTACTCCTTATGCTAAACAGGTACAAATGACATAACTGATCGACAGGATGTATGATAAGTCAATACCCAATTTCAAATTGTTGTAGCATATTTATTTATGAACCGATTTTAATGAAACAAAATATTAATGATAGTGTCCAATAGCATGAAGCAAAAAAACCTTGATGAACTGGAGGAGAGAATAACCAATGTTCTCATCAACATTCCTGAAAACATGTTGCGATCAGCAGCAGTGAAGGTGCCATTCTGAATAAGGAATCGTGTTGACTGACAATGCTGGAGAATATGTGGAGGTTGAAAGTTGTGCATAAAACCTCACTGGACACTCTTTCATTTACAGTTTGTATCATTCAAATCGGTTCATAATTAAAACTGCTCCAATTATTAGATCCTCGTCGAGGATCTCTAAGTCTTACTCACGTTGTTGTTCTTCATCTTCTTCTTGTGGACTTTTTTGTTTCACAGCCTACAGTTTTCATCGAAACTTCCTGAAATTTGGCAGATATATGTAAAATACCCTGCGCACAGTCACCATCTCCGATTTTGAAAATTCCTCCGAGAAAAAAAAAGTTATGACGTCAAAATATCTCCGCTAATGGAAATCGCCGAAAAAATTATCGCTGAAACTAGACAAGCTTTTTGAATTCTGTTTGCGGGAATCGAACAGGGCATTAGCAGAGATGAATTACCGCACATATGATACATCACTATGACGTCATATCAATTTTTATGACGTCATTCAATTTTTTGACATTTTTTGTTTCACAACCCAGAGTTTTCATCGGATCTTCGTGAAACTTGCCGTGTATATGCAGAAAGCCTATGCGCAGACAGTAACAGTCTCGGATTTTGGAAATTCTTCCTAGAAAAAAAGTTGACCATAATATCGCCGCTAATGGAAATCACTTATACCATTATCTCTGAAACTTGGCAAGCTGTTTGAATTTTGTTTGCAGGAATCAAGCCGGGCATTAGCACAGATAATTTATCGCAAACCTGATACATCACAATGACGTCATATTCGTTTTTATGACGTCATCATTAAGAGGACGAGGATCTTAGCTCATTTGAGCTTGCTTTAAATTGGGTATTAAATTATCATGCACCCTGTAGATTACTCCCTTTATCCCCCATCACATTCCAACAACATTTATTGAACACATTGTTAAAGAAGAGGCCAAAAACAACAGAGTAGAAGAGGAAATAATCTGACAGAAGAAACATAGGTGAAAGAAAGATGGAAGGTCAATACCGAAACTCTATACAAACGAGGTAGCAATATGATGGCAACCTTCGAAGAAAGTGAATATGAGCAAGAACCAATCGTGATGGAATGTGAGATACGTGTTCGTAGAGCCTTGAAAGAGCTGACAAATGGAAAAGCACCGGGTAATGACAAAATTCCTAAAATAACTCTTTTTAGAGTCTATCAAAAATTAACGCCTATCTGGACACAGATCTGGAGCAGGATTGTATCTTGTATGGCCTCAAAGGTAAAAAGCAATTAGTGCACATACCATTGCCCAAGAAAGGATATGCAAGAGAACGTTAAAAACACTGAACCATTGGCTTGATTTCACATGCGAGCAAGATATTACAAAAGACCATCAACACATAATATTTCTGTGCCAGGTAAGTTGTTGTCCTGTGTGTGTGTACACATATGTAGCGCGTGCAGAGTAAAACGAGTGTTCATACAGTATGTGTGCTGCTGGAATCATATTGTAGTTGGTAGTTGGGTATAATTCGTAAAACGACATAAATCATTCATGGAATCATGTCGATAATTTATGACATATCAAGAACATCCTGGCAAATTGCTCATAAGTAAACACATCACTTGTGTGTCCAAGCTTGGTATTTGCTTAACGGTTGAGGTGCCTGGCTTAACATCTTAGGGTCTTGAGTTTGAGCCACTGTCGTCCTATTGAAATGATACCAGGTGGGTTGACTCATGCCTGGTGTTGACTTGATGGCTCGAGTGGTGGGCTTGGGATCCATAGGGTCCTGAGTTCGAATCCTGAATTAATACCAGGTGGGGTTGACTCAGCATGTCATCCTTCCGAGGTCGGCAAAATGAGTGCCAGCTTGCTGGTATCCTGTGTCGGAGTGGTGACCCGTCCAGGACTGTGCCCAATAGCCAAGGAGATTGCTTAGGCAGCACCAACGCTCTGCACAGAATATGGTCCCAATGGATGGATGGATCGGTTGACTCAGCCTGTCATCCTTCCGAGGTTGGCAAAATGAGTACCAGCTTCCTGGTAATTGGGGCACTGCATCAGCAGCACAGCTTTGTGCTTCCAGAGAATGATGCAACCAGGAGCCACAGGCTGCAGGTGAAACAACATCTTGTGTGACTGTAATGTAAGCTTGTTTATTTACTTATTTGAATAAGTATAAGTGTTGTTTTAACACCGTGTCATGGTCCATGTCTTGGTTAATTCTTAATAGAATTCACAGACTGGTGTTTGTTTGTTTATTGTGCTATTCCTACAGTTCTGGGCTGATTACATCCAGACTTACTACATAGGATCAGCATCACCCCGGAATTGATATATCGGGGCGTTTTTAAAAAAATCTTTGCCAGTGGTCTTGGGGTGAGGGGGGGGGGCACGCAAATTCTGTATGTAAATGTGTATCGAGTAGCGCTGCCTCCAGGTGGGGGTGGGGGAGGGTATTACAAGTCTCCACCATTCACAGCACAGTATTCCTGTCCCCACATTTTTGAGTACAGTGAGGTATTTTGAATTATAAGCAGTTGGTATGTTTTTGCTTCATGCACGGAACCCGGGTTATTTATTTTGCCTATACATAGTTTCAGTTACCTATAGACCGCCCAAATAAAGGTATGCGTCACAAGAATGTGTTGCATGCTTGGAACAAGATCGCCCATAGGGTGGGTACTCTGCTCGTTCTAAAAAAAATTCAGGATCCATTTGCCTTCGGCATCACCTTCCAACAAAACAGTATATTGTATTGTATTGAAAAAATGTACAGGAATCAGAAAAATGTGAGAAAAAGGGAGAAAACGAGAAGAGAGTAAAAGAGCACATATTAACGAAGTGTGGGATTAAGGGAAACCATGGAAGATGAGAGATTTCATGGGAATCTACCATGTAAAACACAATGTGTGTCTGTGTATTTGTTTGTGTGATGTTTGTCCCCCTTCAAAAGGATGATTTAAGAAGGGTTTTAAAGGCCAATCTTTTAACACGACTGTGTGTTCACTACAGTTTATTTTTTTAGGATAAAAAAAAAAATCTTGAAAAATATTTTGCATTGAAGAGTAATTACATCTCTTCTTTTGGAAATGTAGATGGGAACTTGCAACCGGGTCTCAATGGTGGTGTACAGAAGTGTTTAAAAAAATAATAAGTCTGGAGACGGCAATGGTTCACGAGCGGTATTTGCCGATGTAGAGTGTTTCAGAAGTCAAGGATGAGACAATGTGATAATTTTTGACCAAGTTATAAAAATGATCAACATGATGTGGTACGAGTGATGGGTTATTAGCTGCAAAATGTCGACAACCCGGTTTCGTTCAACAACTTTCAAAATTTGACCTTTGCGTAACCTTTAAAGGTCACAAAACAATGTTGTTGACATTAAAATAAGGAAACAGGATACGCGCTATTGCTTATTGGAGTTAGTTCGTCAAAGAAGGTCGAAAACCCGGTTCGATTCCCACAACTGAAAATTTGACCTTTGTGAACTTTAAAGGTCAAAGGTCAAGGATTATGACCTTTGGTGCAAAACTTCCTCTGGAACATTCCAGGAACAATATAACATCATATAGGCTATATGGCATTTCGCACTTTGATGAAATCAACGTAAAAACAAACTTGAAGGGGGCGCCATGGGCAAGGTGTTCGAGATAGAGCAAAATGGTTTCAAGACTTAAGGTGGGGAATGACCTCAAGATTATGCATAAAAAATATTGTCATCCGAGCTCTCAAAGTTTGGGCGGTCGTATGATTTTTATGTCAAAATTCGCAATTTTCTAAGTTCGTGACCTTGTGACCTTGACCTTGACCTTGGGATGAAAATGAAAAATCGAGCTCCGTGGGGCTATGCAGGTGCCATTAGGCTAACCAAATACCGAAAACCCCTGCCAGATTCGACAAACCCCCTCGGAGAAGATGCAAATTGAAATCGGCTACCCCCTAGAAACACTGTTTTTTGGGAGTGGCTCCGCCCATAATGGGCGCGCTATGCCCATTCTCAAGAAAACACAACTAGATCATGATAAAAACTTCCCACCAAAATTTTATCAGGATCGGATCTAAACCCACAGAGCTATGCTCAGGATAGACAGACAGACACACACCCACACACCAATAACAAATATAGTGGTCACTTACTGACTTGTGAACCAATAAATACAAGGTGCAGGGAGGTGAAATTTGCTGCACATGATGTGTAGCATGCAGAGTAAAGCGAGTGTTCATTTACATATGTACACTGTCCAATAAATAAATAAAGAAGATGCAAGCACACCTGACGCTAGGCCGAGGCTTCAGGCTTTGGTATGCTCATGAGGCTTTACCCTCGAAATGAAAGGTCCCAGAAGATAAAGAAAATAAGGTAATATTTGCACATGTGTTTTAAAAATAATGCTTTTTCTTGCTACAAAACATCATATCTTCCAGTCTGGATATTTTGAATCAAATAATTCCAACCTGTCATTTTTGACGGCCTTTTAAACGAGGATAAAAGAATGCACATGCATGTTTTCAGTGGCACACTACTTTGGTTAAAATAAATGAAGAATTGGAAAAAAAAACTCTTTCACTTTTGACTCAACAAAGCCTGGTGTTGGCTTAGTGGTTCGGGTGGCTGGCTTGGGATCCTAGGGTCCAGAGTTTGAGCCTGGTTGATTTCTGAATTAACACCAGGTGGGGTCGACTCAGCCTGTCATCCTTCCAAGGTCGGTGAAATGAGTACCAGTGTACTGGTCCTGGTGTGTGCCCCGGTTAGAATAGGTACACTTTATCCCTGCACGCCGTAAGAGGCAACTTAAGGGTTGGCGTCAAGGGCATCTGGCCATCAAACATTGCATCAAAAAGGGAACCATGATTGTCATGGGGCCCGCAAGGCTAACCCTTGCTTTAGCAGAGAAAAATGGCCTTAAAATGCGTGTGTGTGTGTGTGTGTGTGTGTGTGTGTGTGTGTGTGTGTGTGTGTGTGTGTGTGTTTGTTTCACTTATGGCTCATCCATTTTAATGCAGCCCTCTTTTATTTGCCCGTCCCCCACGCATCGATGGGTTTTGCAATCACTTGTGTGTCTGTCTCTCTGTCTGTCTGGGCCATAATTTTTTTTAACCATTTGAGTTTTCGTCATCAAATTTTCAACAAAGCTTTATTTTGAGAATATGAAAAAGCCAAATTAAGAATTTGGTCCAAAGGTCAAAGGCCAGCATCACATAAAATTGTCAATTTTCATCCAATTGACCTGATATTTTAAGAATTTGCATATTGGGTCATTGAATTGGTTCACAAATCAAAAGCTAGATGCCAATTGTTTTTTTTTTGAGATCCAAAGGTCAAAGGTCAAGGGTGAATTTTAAAAATATCACTTTTCATCCAATTGACTTGAAATTTGAGCAGGGTTTACACATTGAGTAACCGAAGCCTATTGCTTCTGAGGTCAAAAGGTCAAGATTACCGAAAATAGTCAATTTTTTGTATATATATATGTATATTTTTTGGCTGTTTCATCATGTTTAGCATATGGAAGAAGAAGAAGTCTGAATACAAAGCTGATGCAGAAAAGCTTTGCATTTTCAGATGCTTTCTAGTTCCTCCTTTGTTCTTCTAAGTTTCTTCTTTCCTGTTCCGTTCGATTTCAAAGAGAAACTTTTCCTTTCCATATCTTCTCAAAGGGCTGGCAAGATGGCCAAGAGGTACACACACTCTTCTCTTAGCTGTTTAAGAGAATTAACTGTCATCCCAGTGTTTCACAGGCAGGGTGATTTATCGATATTTGTGCCATCCCTCGAATGGACATTAAGCCGAGTGTCCCATCTGCTAGCAATCGTTGGTGGATGTCAAAGATCCCACGGTGTCCTTCGCAGAGAGTAGGTGAGCTATCGCTGGCGCAATTTCCAACTTGTAAATTCCTGCCCTGACTTACTGCTGGGAAGGTAATGGCAAACCACCCAGGATCACCCTTGCCAAACAGCAAAGGACCTACCTTCAGGCAGAACACACAATCAATCGATCTTCTCATGCTCTTTCTCTTTTCACCCACAATTGTTATCTTTTCTTTATCTCTACTCCATTGATGGTGTGTACATCTGGCATGGATGGTGTGCCTCTATTCCTCTTTTTAACTTTCCTTCTTCCACTTCTTTCAAATATCTGCATTCTGTCACTACCTTTGTGTTTCTTCTACTCACACACTCTGTACATCTCTAATTAGGCACTCATCAGTGTCAACCTTCATCGCGCATCACATCTCATTTCGCCGAGGTTTCTGCGATATGTTTTAAGGTTATCAATCCAGTCTGATTCTATGCTGATTCGAAAAACACGTTGGAAGAATGGGAAAAAAGTATAAAATAATATAATCTTCTTTTTGGGCGTAGAGAAAGACAGCTTGATTGGAAAACCGACACAACACGCTTCATGCGCAATGAGTGCAAGTTCGGTGCGCCCACACTCTATGGAAACAAAATGGCTTCAAATTGCAAGTTGTCACTACTCCGAGTACTGTATATAGGGAATCTAGTTGTGAGGGTGCGGAACAATGAGGAAACTGGGAGGGTGTGGAATGGGGGAGGGTGTGGGATGGGGGAGGGTGCAGGACCAGGGTGGGGGGACCTGAGAGGGATTGTGATGAGGGGGTGGGTTGAGGGAGAAGTGTTGAGGGGGTATGTGGAAAGAGGGGACATGGAGTGGAGGGATGCTGACAAGGGGGACACATAGAAGGGGGTGGGGTTGGAAGGACGTGGGCATGTAGGAGATGTGGGGAAGGGTACTGACATGGAGAGGTTTGACATTGTTGAAGGATGTGAAGGGAATTGATCCTCGTGAGCAGACGTCTGAAAACCAGACTTTCCAAGATTCCAAATCTGGATATACGGAGAGTGACATCATTGGAAGGGTGGAAAGAATGATTGTTGAAGGCATAGAGGAAATTGATGCTGTAGGTTTGAGAGGAGAGTCGATGGACAAAGCGTTTATGAGTCAGACAGGTTTGAAAAATATTCCTTGTAAGGAATGGGAAGAAGAAGAAGAGGCATAAATCGTAAGTATGAAGAAGAAGAACACATCGGATGCTCCTGATGGAGAAATAAGGAAACGGAAGAATTGTAAAGTGCTCTTCAAATATTTTAAGGATGAAGCGTTTCATTCAATGAAGATTCAATTTGGAGATATCGAGAAAAGTAGGGGATAAGGAATGAGGGTTTGAATATATTGAGAAAAGGAGAGGATAAGTAAGTCCAGGAAAATTAAGTTTGTGTTTTGGAGTGAAAAAAAATTAAGTTTTATGTAAATTTTTGAAGCAAGGAAGAAGAATAGGGTAAAGTTGAGGATGCTGAAGGGACAATATTTGGGAACAAAGAAGTGGAATGAGGCACGCGGCATCAGGGTAGGGACAGAATTTGCCCGCCAGTGAGCTGAGGACTAGGCCTGAGTTACACATGGACATGGATTTTTATATACAATGTCAAGGCTTGTATAATAGCTAATGGGACAATATAGTACATCACAAGGTACAGTTTACCATGGAAAATTGGATGAAAACAAGCAGCAAGACAGGGATGAGAATATAACAGAAAGGCTTGACAGATCTGGTCCAGAAAACTTGGCTTTGATGACATGGAAGGAGGAACTGCTGATCCAATGTCCCCACATACAGCAGACACAGAACTGGAAGCCCATTGTGTTGATCAATTGTGTTCATCATTAAATGATATGGATTATGCTGAGAGAAATGGGGATGTCGGAGCACCTGATATGTAGGATAAGAATCCTGTACACTAAATAAGAAGCTATTTTAAGAAAGGAGTACGGAGAGAGAGACAGAATGGATTGGAATTGGAAAATGAGACAGATGAGTCAGACAGCTCGGGTGCATAGTGAGAACATGATGAGGAAATGAAACTTGGATGACATAGAGTCTGCAGTCAGGATTTCAGGAAGATGTATCAACAACATGAGATATGCTGATGATACCACTCTGTTGACAGAAAGTAAAGAGGTCTTGAGGAAACTGGTGCAGACAGTGAAGAAGGAAAATGAAAAAGACTGGTCTTTATTTAAACCGAAAAATATTAAAATCTTGTCAACTGAGAAGATCGACATGTTCACATTGGGAGACGATCTTGTGCAACTAGTGCAAGGTTTCATCTTCCTGGGTTCTAAGATTGAAATGAGTGGGGAATGTGGAGAAAACAGCATTGTCAGGATTGAGAAACATCTGGAAAGACAAACATGTGACAAAACAAACCAAGAGGAGGCTGGGGAATGATCTGGTATTTCTCGTTGCAATATATGGATGCGAGTTGTGGACAGTGATAATGAAAGAAAGGATGAAGATTGACTATTTTGAAATATGATGTTGGAGACAAATGTTAAAAATTCCATGGACTGCAAGAAAAACAAAGAAATCAGTGCTTGAAGAAATTAAACCACCATGTTCATAGGATTCTGTGGTATGCCGTCCTCCAACCATCCATCGGGCCCATACTCTGAACAGTGTTGGTGCTGCCAAAGCAGTCTCCTGGGCTTTTGGGCACAATCCTGGATGGGTTGCCACTCCGACGCAGATGAAACCACGATGCTGTCCTGATGAGCCCAAATAAGGGTGAAACCATGGTCGATGACACAGCTTTCCTTTACCTGTGACCTTTAAATCTCGGTGTTAAAAAAGACTTAAGTGGCCCTGCAGAAGCAATCCAAAATTGGAGGTGAAGTGGTGGTGCACATTTTTTGTTGTTATGGAAATTACCCAAAACAAGGCATAAGAGCCACTTTCGGTAAGAGGCCAGTGGAAGGTTAGATAAAGATGAGGATAAAGCAAAACAAATTAAAAGAAAGAACAAAATAACAAAAAATATCCAAGACACAGGAAGTCACAGAAGTTTGTTGAAATGCAATGTAACCTTAAATATGTAAGAAGTAGGAATTGACATTCCTCTTAAAGCTGGGTAGATCGTAGGATAATGGGAAGCATGTTACAGGGAGTGAATTCCAAAGTGAGACAGCAAGAGGAATAAAACTATCTGCATAGCCTTTCATTCTGCACTTTAGATCAGCTATTATACTGTGCATGGGGGTGCAGAGATGGCAAACCGAGTCTTGCATCCATGCACGCGTACAGGAGGAACCAAGTTAGAAAGTCCAGCAGAACATTTTCCATGACAATATCTGTAGAACACCTATGGTGAGAGAGCGGTTGAAGAATTGAACCCATCTCCACATACACGACGTTTAGTGCCATGTCGCTTTCAGATCAGCAGGGCCGTTTCTGGTTTATTGTCACGCCTGACTACAACTGCATCCCCTCATGGTACAACAGGGCAGACACAATGTGTTCATGTGACGGACGACCATTGCTGTTAATAGATCGTGTGGCAATAACTGATATGGGACGCGATTTGTGCCTTGCTGCTTTACGAAGTTATGGGTGTGTATATACACTGGGGTGTGTATATACATACACTGAATACTTATTTATGCAAGACATTTCAGCTTTTTATTTCTAATAAATACTAGACGACCCGTGAACCCGTTTTGGTTCCTGTTGTGACAGCAGTTGATGAAAAAAAAAAAAGACAACATTTTAATATTATTTAGTGGTCAAACTTTAACTTGAAGAAAATTTGAGTATTAACCTCAGGAATCATCATTCAACGAAGCACGCGTCTAAACACAATTTTATTTATTAATGAACATGGAAGTATTAGATCAAAATGGCGATGTTTATTTTATGCTTAAAAATAAATCGTTCTTTGTCTATACTAAATGTTTGAGATTTTAAAATAAATCATTTCAAGAAAAAAAAAATAAGATAGCTCCAGCAAACTATGCTGCTGAGGTTTTTTCATTGATCAAATTCTCCCGAAGAGTACTTGACTGAATCGGGAATTTATTTTTTTTAATTTTTCGTTACCCGATTTGAACGAAACTTGATACTGCACACCGCAGGCGAATGTTGAGTAAGATGGCACTAGAATTGTTGTGCTATCGTGTACCGTTTTGGCTGTATTTTGGGAACGTACAAGATGAGAGTTTTAGTAATACAGTATATAGATGTAAAAATTTCTAAAAACATGTTTTTACTGTCATTATGGGGTGTTTTGTGTAGATCGGTGAAAATTTTTTTTTAATTCAATCTATTTTAAATTCAGGCTGTAACAACAAAATGTGATAAAGTAGAGGGGTGTGAATACTTTCTGACGGCACTGTCAATACATACATGCATATTGTTGCGAATTCGCGCCCGCCGGCATGCTAGCGGCCACGTAACTCGAATCGCGGCACGTCACCCACCGGACGGACAATTCTGTCGTAACCCACTCGGACCAACGCCGGGAGCCAGTCACGGGTGGGCCTTTCGGCCTCACCACGATCGTGCCAATCGCCCCCCCCCCCCCACGTGGGATAGGGTTGTTCGCCAAATTTGACCTACCTAAGTACCCACGCGGAGGGTAGACCGGGCGATCGCACCTCACAGCAGGTTGACTCCGGACACGGGCCACTTAAGCGACCCGTTCCGTACTATCGGGATAACCGAGCGGTGTTATCGTCGGCCTCGACGGTTCCGATTAATTATCGGGCGTATTAAGCCCATTACAAACCCTTTACGTGAAGCAAGATGGAGATTCAATTAAAGAAAAGACGAAGCGAAACGGGAAAAACAGTTCAACATAATGCACATTTATTCCGCGGCACACGGAGAGCACACATATACAATTACAACAATTATGCACAAAAAGCAGATGTAACAAAAGAAACACAACAATGCAGATCTACTACGGACTACGCGAGCACATGGCAACACTTACACAGTTTTACTTTACAGACGGCGCCGACAACACATTTACTCAAAAGCAAAATAAAAGGGCCACCCTCAAAGACAAGGGGACACACGGGGCCTGTGGGCCGCGAGACCGGGTGGATCCTACCCGTGTCTTGTGATGAGCTGCAAATGTGGCGGCGTGGCGGTGCTCCGACTGCGCTCCTTCGCGGGTTTCGTTGGCGCTGCTTGGAGTGGGGTGGGAACGGGGCCCCGTTTTCGCACTATCTCAGCGTGGGGGGAAAAGGGGGGAATTGTTGATGCTCTGGGGAAAGAGGATAGCTGGCTTGCTTGGGTCCCGCGACGAGCGACTCCACTGCGAGCTCGTCGCCGACCGCCGTCTTCCTTGCCTCGGACCCGAGCTATCCGGTCCCCTCCGCAATTCTCCTCAGCCGACTGCAGCAAATCACCTCGACCGCGCTCCAGGCTCCAGGCTTCCTCTCTCTGCAGCTCCCCGACAGACTCCGAACCCCGACAGACTCCGACCTCCGACAGACTGACTCTCCTCCAGACCCGACTTGACTGCCTCGACCTCCAAAATTCGCCCCGCACTCGGCGCTTTATAGTCCGGCAGGAGAACCCATATGCAAATTTCTGGATAAGAACGAGCTCGGGGGTGGAGCCACGCTCGCCCATTGGACGGAGAAAAAGGGGCGTGAGTCTCCCCTGATCCTCGAATTTGCATATATCGATTCTACTCCGATGCGCCTGGAGTCAGGGCCAAACCGCCCCGCGCTTGCTGATTGGACGGATCAGAAGTGGGCGTGTATCATTCCTGATCCGAATTCTCCTCGGAAAGGCCGCACTTTGCACCCGTGGCTCGGCGCGCGTCCCGCACGAGGCCAGGACAGCCTGACGCTCGGTGCCCACAAGCAGTGCGGGAATGGCCGCAGAAGGAGAGGTGAAGGTGGTGGAGGGTTTAAAGTGGTGGTCCATGGCCATGGTGACGTTTGGAATGGCGGTGATGCGATGTTTGCAGGAGCAAGTTGTGAAGGTAAAGGTCGTGGCTGTTGGCGTTGTTGTTGTTGTGAAGCGGCGTTGTGGTTGGTGGTTGTTGTGTGATGGCGGTTGAGACGTGGTTGGTTCAAAATAAAGATAGAACAGAAAAACGGCTATCTTAAAGGGTCGCAGCCCGAATGAATCACATTTATTCCCTCTAAACAACGGGTTTGGGGCTAACTACACATGTACTTACAGAGATATCTCGCCTACGGGACCTGAATGGTGGTTTGTGAATTTCCTCAACCGCAACAATACGAGAAACAGGAACAAAAGAAATAACTTGACCATAAAATTGTTTTTTCTTGACCCTGTTCATTTTACATTGTTACACCAACTAAAGCAATCTTTGTGGCATAAATACAGTGATGAGGATACATTCACATGTCCGTGTACTGCAGGTGCGAATCTTTGTGAACCAGATTTGGCGACCACAGTACGTAAAAATTATGGCTGATAATCTGGACATACAGGCCCTCCGCTTGGCTTGTTTTAACCCCATCCTTGACCCATGGGTCTACATACTTTGTCGTCGGAGGCTCTTGGTGCGTCTCATACGTCCCCTCATCATCTGCCGAGTACCACCATCGACTCCCATGGGGGTGACTCCTTCTGCCCGCATACGCGTTCAGAGGTTGCGGGAGAGGGAAGTCACACCCACGTGGCGAAATTCTGAGGGTCTGCTCACCATGCCTGACATCCCCATCGTTGCTTGTGATCACGAGGTGACCTGCAACAATGAGTTGCCTGGGAGCACTGAACCTTCATTATATCCATGACGTGCATTTGACTGTATGTTGGTGGAGGCCCTACTGTTGAACCAGTAGCTCCTCGATTTCCCCCCCCCCCCCTATATAGTATATCTCTTGTAGAACATTTAACAAAACTGAGTAGTAATTGTGATGTTGTCAACTGCAATATTAGTTTTCATGAAATTTAGAATCTTATTTGCTATTTATGTCACCCAGATGTATAGTCTATAGATTGTTTACAAATACTGTAATGAGAGCAGATCATTTAAAGAAGAATGGTTAATTATTTGATGCACCATGCTGTGTGAATCCTTCCCCATCCTACCCTCCACCCATTCTTACCCCTTCCAACAGTAGTACAAGTCGATAAGCTGTAACTATAAACAAATGGAAAAAGTCTGTCGTCAATGCACTGAGCTGTTTGGAAAATGTCATGTGCCATCAGGATTTGGTTTTCCTGTTTTACGTAAATGTAGGACGTTATGAGTGTACCGTATTGCACTGCTATACCTGGATGATCACCTTAGAGCAAACAAAGGTGTGATGCTTGATTAGTCACATGACTGAAAGTTGCATTATTTACTCTGAGTCCTGTAAACGCTTCATTCTCCTTGGGCACACTTATTTTGAAAGCATGTTCATATAGCCCATTCCAGACTAACTTATTAATGATCCTGTTTTGCCGAGCCATGTCCATCCAACCTATCATTGAGCTTCCCCGTGACTCTTCAGCACTCCTACCACATGCAGTGCTCTTCAAAATCCGTTTCTCTTCCTCCTCCTCTTCACTCTGTTCGAAACGCACGTCTATCTTCTGCTCGTCATCTTTTCTGTGTTACTCTCGCTTCCCTCCATACCAAACGGCATGCCTCCTCCTGCTACTCCTCCTTCACCCGCATTCCCTCTCTTTGGAACAGGCTCCCCAGCAGTATGTTCCTGACATCAACTTGCAACAATTCAAGTCACGAATCAATCATCTCATTTAATTATCACATTCTCCCATCTTTCTTTGCTTTGACACCCAAGGGGTGCCCCTTGGTTTGGGCCTCGACCCTTCCCCCATGGTGTTAATTAAAAAATAACGAGAAAAAGAGCAATCGGAGATTGCAGACCCTTGCCAGAACTTTTGTGTTGTGTATTTTGTGTGCTAGTGTGTTATGTAATTAAGAATATACATAATTAGAACTGCCACCTTATAACTGCTGGCAGTGATGACCGGGTACCAAGACGTCCCGCTGTGATGTAACCCCACTTTGATCGGACACTTGATCCTGATCCATGACGTTTATTATTATTCAATTGAATTTAGAATGGGATTAAAATCAATTCAAATCAAATGGAAGACCAAATAGGTACAGTCCTGCATTGCCGTAATCAGAAGGAAGGCAAACAAGCAAAAAGAAAAGATGAAGTCATCAGGAGGAACCTGGATACGATTCACATTTCAGTTGCTGCTCCTCGAGTGAGCCTTCTTCAAAAAACAAAAGAAAGCATACCAAAAATTAAATAATTCTGGCTGCCAGACCGTGTGTCCGATCACATTGAAATTTAAAACATATATTCCCCATCACTATGAGAGATCATAATTGAGAAGTTTCATGTTGATTGATTAAGCAATTCAAAAGAAAGACTTTTGAAAAGATTTTTGCTCAATCCAATATGGCTGCCAAACCACGTGACATCAATTATTTGTGAATACCCTGGTATCGCCAATGCTTGGGGAACATTTGTGTGACGTTTCCCCTCGATCTGTTCTGCCGTTCTGGAGATGGAGATTTTTGAAGGTTGTTTATTAAAACAATATTGCTGCCGAATCACGTGACTGATGACATCAAATTTTTTTCTGTGGACCATTTATCCCGAGATGACCCTCAAAATTTTTCATACTGATCAGATGTAGTGTTCTACATATGCAATTATGACGTCATAATGATGTCATAAAAATCACAAATTCCTCATGAGGAGTACATACTTTCCATGTGCCAAGTTTCAATTTTTTTAATTGAAGCAGTTTCACAGATATAGAGGTCCAACGTTTTTCAGTTTTCCCAACATGGATGCCACACCACGTGACCTATGATGTCATAATTATCAATATAACATTTCACTTGAGTAGTCACTCCTATGGTAAAAATTTTGTCTCCATTCGACAAGCAGTTGCGGAAAAAAACGCTAAAGTTCTGTGCGGACAAACAAACAAACAAGAAAAAGAGGTGCAGAGCACGATACTTGCAAAATCCACCCCGTGACTTGCTATAAACAAATATATGTTTATAAACATATATTTGTTTCTTGCTATAAACAGAAATCTCCAAATGTTGCTTCAGATACATCAAACTGTCCACTTCCTAAAGATTAAATTGACAATCTTAAAGCTCAGGTCAATCGGATGAAAATGGATTCTTTTTCAGATTGAAATTGATGATTTTAGAAGTGTGACCTTGAGTTGACATGTGACCTTTTGACCTCAAAAATAGTTGGTTTCCAAATTCAGTGATGCAATTGCTGCTTAATTCTCAGGTTAATCATATGAAAATTGAGGATTTTAGAAGTTTGAACTTTTGACCTCAAAAATAGTTGGTTTCCCAATCCAGTGACGCAATATGCAAATCTTGTTGAAATTTCAAGTCAATTTGGTGAAAAATTACGATTTTAGAAATTTGACCTTTGACCTTAAAATCAATAGCCTTCTCAGTTAAGACTAACTCTACAACTTGGTAATGTTTCATGACTATCAGTTTAGAATTGTGACCTATAGGCAATAAACAGACAGACAGAATAACAAGAAGATGTCATACAGAGCACAATACTTGCAAAATCAATAAAACAAATTTGACCTCATAAATAATTGGTGGTTGACCAAATATGCAACTCTTCAAATTTCAGGTCAATTGGATGAAAATTGACAATTTTAGAAATCTGGCATTTGTTGACCTTTTGGTCCATGTTGATCTTAAAAATAATTGACTGGTTGAATTCAGTGACCTGAAATATAAATCATTTTCAAATTTCAAGTCAATCAGATGAAAATTGAGGATTTTAGAAATCTAATCAGAGTTGTTGACCTTTGGCCTATGTTGACCTTTTGACCTCAAAAACAATAAGCGTCTTCCTTATGACAAACTCTACCATGTGGTGAAGTTTCGTGAAGATCCATTTGAGACCTGAAGGTGACAAGCAGATAGACAGACAGACAGAATAGCAAAATCAACGAACCAATATCCTTGAAAAATCCTTAATTTTGCAAGAAACAAACAGCAAACGAACCCAAATGCAAAACCCTGTCATTCAGCGAGGGTAGAAATGCTGCAATTTCAAGGCACGTTGATTGCTTGACTACTGTGGGAACGGTTTCGTCCATCCATCTCAAAATCCTATTCATCTGCAATTGGTCACTGGCTTTGACACCAACACAAATTTTTATTACAGACCCTATATAGCCATCAAAAAGCAACAGACATAAAACAAACAATTTCAAACGGAGCACCTCGCTGCCATTAGATCATTTAAATTGCATCAGACATGACAATAAATGTGTATTGTTGCTCCCAGCTTGTTGCGAATCTGGAAGTCAGGAGCACTCAACATACATAGCCTATAGAACAGTTATATTGGTAAGTATGTGTTTTTAGTTAGGGTCCCTGTCCCTCATTTAATGAGTGAATAAATGTACATGCGCTGTGAGTTATTTTAATAGTTAGGATTTTTACATCACTCACAACAACTATGGCTAGTACATCTCCAACTACAACAACAACGCCATCTTCGCTCTAACAGCGACAACCCTCTGCTCCCGGCATGCTCCGCGCACTCACTGGAATGCGGGCGTGTTCGGGGATGGAATTCCATTCCCAAATATGGTCATGAACTGATTCGCTTGGATGGGCGCTAAGTAAGGGAATGCGTCGTGTTCCACCCACCGAGAGCGGGCCACGCCTGAGCGGACCGCGCCTGAGAGCGATAAAAGGAACGGAGAACAAAGAATCGGGTAGATCTGCTCGAGCGAGAGGAAGAATTCACGCCCATTGAAACCGCATCTCTCGGGTGGATCTGCTCGAGCAAGAGAGGAGGAATTCGCGCCCGTTGAAACCGCATCTCTTGAGGGGTGGATCTGCTCGAGCGAGAGAGGAAGAATTGGCGCCCGTTCAAAACGCATCTCTCGAGGCCGGGCGAAAGGCATCTCGTCACTGGCGTGCTCTGGTTCCCGGGTCATCTCGTCTTGTGGCTGGCGTGGTCTGCGTCTGGCTGCCCTGGTTCCTTCTTGGCCGACTGGTGCTCTGGGAAGGTGCGGATGTTGAGCGGCGCGGCCAGGTAGCCTGCGACTTTCTCGTCCTTCAGCTCGACTTCCTTCTGAGCTGAAGGGATAATAAAGACCATTTTGGGTTCGTTTCTTTGGATGTGCGTCTGTAAGTAGGAATTGTTTAAGAGCTCTTTGCTGCACATACTTGCTTCTCTATTAGTCGTGATAACTCTGCTTCTTGCATGCTCCCCCCTTTCCCCCATTATAAATAAATGCATTTGTTAAATGTATCATTTCGTTGCTGTGTTTCTTCCATTGGCTGAGCATGGCACGTGTTGGTGAATTATAAAGGCTGTTGCCGCTGTAAATGTACATTTGGACAGATGGAACTTTGGCAACCATCCGCTCGGGTTGCGCATGGGTCGGGCACTCTAACGGCTCGACTCGTACGTAGGCCATCGAGGGTGTGAATTCTCGGTAACTCGCCACATGGATCTCGAGGTATTTTGAAGATTGGCAAATAACCCTGTACCATGTGGTTGAATTATTGACGATACACGGTCCGTTAAGGGACCCGTACCCTCGGAGTTTTCCGAAAGGTACGATCTAGATTCCGGGTGTTCGGTAGAGTCGACCCTACTGCTCCACCTAGCAGTCATGCTCACAGTCGATACCCGGCTCCGCAACAAATTGGTGTTCAGGAGCGGGATTCGAACCCCTCTGTCTCCACAAAATTCACGGATTTGGATCAGGGGTGTAGGGAGCGAGCCCCCCACCCCCGTTTTCCCCAAATTACAAGCATTTTAAATTTTCTTCCCAACACGCGACGTGACAAGCCAAGACGAGCTGAGGCAGGTGGGTAGACAGGTAGATGTAGTGTTAAGAGTGTTAGATGAACCCATGGTCCAGGACGCCACCACCATGCAAGTTGACCATCCCCCGCAACCAAACTCAGTCTGTAAGGGGCGCAGGGGCGGCGTATGACACCACCCCCCCCTCCGCCAAACTTCCCTCCCGACCCTTGGCGGATCTGCGCCAGACCGGGGTGAATCGGCTTCGTCAGGGTCGTTTGACATGAGGCAGATGTTGGAGGCGCTGATGCGAAAGATGGATGCGAGCGCGCAAAGTATGGAGTGCAAAATGGATGACATGAGGGGCGCTATGCAGACACAGCGGGGTGAGGTGCAGAGTATGGGGTTGAATCTCCAAGCAGGGCAAGAGGCAATGAGGACAGGGTAAGAGGCATCATGGTGGCATCACGTGGTGGAACGACCGAACCGAGGAGGGGTGCAAATTGTGTCGGGCCTGTGATGGAGACGGGTAAGGTCGAATGGACGAGAGACAATGTCACGGTAATTGATGGGGAGATTGAAACGTGTAGGGTGAGACATGACGGGATGACAGAAAAATTAAAAGAGGTGATTGGAGAAATTAACGGTGATGGAGACGCAGAAAATAAGAGACAAAGGAAGAAACTAATGAACATTAGGGGACGACGGAAAAATTAACAGAGACAGAAACGCAGGAATTAAAAAAATTAAAAGACAACGGAAATGAAAACAGAGACACGGGAATCAGAAGAGGTAGAGGATGAAGTAAATAAAGTAATTGACAAACACACACACACACATATATATATATATATAGTTAGTGGGGGACAATGGGGTTGAGCATGGGAAATGTTTCGTGACCCGGTGTGAGCAGCAGGATAGCATCCTTAAGGAACAGAGAGAGGAAGTACGCTCTCTCGAAGCAGATCGCGACGAGGTGAGTCCGATCGGACTGAAGGAGGTTGGGGGGATGGCTGATGTGAACGGGTATGTGAATTGGCCGACCGTTGGCAACCTGGCTCGCATTTCCCTGATTGGGCGAGAGAGAGAGAGAGAAGAGAGGCATCAGGTCCTCGTGACTCCGCCCACGTACGTGCTGACACGCACACGTGCAATGGTGCTGGGGGAGGATGGTGGGAGGAAGCGAAGACAGGTGTCATTGTAGTTATTGTTGAGGTAAAAATCCTAACTATCAAAATAACTCCGCAGTGCATGAACATCCAATTCCCACGAGACTCGGGATGGGACCCGAACTAGAAACACACACTTACCGATATAACTGAGCTATTGGAGACGGCTGTCTGTCTGTGTGCACAAGGCTTCCAGATTCGTAACAATACTTCTCCAGAGGATTGCATTTATCGTCAAGGATTCTCAATGTACATCGAAGAACTTTCCTATCCTCTTCTGCCTCCTCTTGAGCTGATTCAGTAACTCCTAACGCATCCATATTCACATTCCCATGCAAACTACCAATTACAAGCCATGCAATGCTTCATGGTCTTAAACGCACTCTTAAATATGCCCTCTCCCACGTGTAAAAGTTCCTTTGTTATTTAAACGCTTGTCACTTGTTTTGTTATTGTGCATTTAAGATAAACACTCTTCGGCGATAGACGATTAAGTTTGAACGGTGATCATCGCGCGATTAGCGATTCTACACGCGTTTAACTCTTAAACACGTGTCATAAATTCAGTCTCTCGTATCCGTAGCGGTATCAGGATCATCACCAAAATCGAATCAGTTTGTTCCTTGTCACACACCCGACCCCTCCATCAAATTTCATCCGAATCCATCCACAACTTTTTTGGGATCTCCTCCACACAAACAAATAGACAAATGAAAAATCACTCATAGAGTGAAACTTGGTGAAACGGAACGGCACTCGGTAGAGTACGTACCTCCACCAGGCTGAAAGGTTTACATTTTGTATGCCACTAATAGGTTGGATCTGAATCCGGCCCTTAACCAAACTCGAATCAGCTTGTTCTTATCACCCAACCAACTCATCCACCAAGATTTGTCATAACTCATCCACAACTTTTTGAGATGTCATGCGATACATATTTTTTGGCCTTATCTCTCAATCGTGAAGAATCACTTGAAAAATTCTCAGATTAAGATTCGGATGTTCACCAAAATGGAATATTCGTCGTTGTCACACACCCAACATGCCCACCAAGTTTCATCCAAATTCATCCATAATCTTATGACATTTTTTTTTTGGGCTACCTTGTCGAGGCTCGTATGAGAGCTAACACACAACGCACAGCACCCCTGCCGTACCATCTGTCATCCCTCAGACCGGCAAGCAGCAGCTTCTTCGCTCACTACAGATCTGGGTAAAATCACAAACTGGTCCAACACGTGGAACATTTCTTTCAATCCGGACAAATCTCACACTCTCATGATGTCTCTTCGAAAGGACCGTTCACCCCCCCCCCCCATCCACTTTCTCAACAATCCTCTGGAAGAAGTCCTTTCTTTCAAGCTTCTGGGTCTCAATATCTGCCATGATCTATCCTGGGAAAGCCACATTTCCAACCTGGCCTCCAAAGCCATTCGCCGACTGGGAATCCTCCATCGTGCAAAGTCCTTCCTCGGCCCTCTTGAGCTCCTGACCACTTACAAAGCGTTCATCAGCAGCCTGATGGAGTACTGCTCTCCCCTCTGGGCTGGTGCTCCTGCCTCTCACCTTTCTCGGCTTCACGACGATATGTCCCCCCCCCCCCACCATATTTCCACAGGGCGCTCAAGGTCCCCCAACAACCCCCTCTTGGTAAAACTACCAAAATCACGAGTCACTGCTCACCTTCACTCTTTAATTCCTCTTTTTTCCATCCTTTGGAATAAAATCCCTCACTCTATTCAATCCCATTCTTCCCTCCAGGCCTTCAAAAGAGCTGTTCACCATCACCTCTTATCGTCCCCCATCGAAACCCTAGATCTTTTGTACCCCCGTTAATCCACCCCAAGCCCACCTCCTTCAAATTCCCTGCTTTCCTTCCTGAAAGTCCCTGTAATGTCCATCTTGTATTCCCCGTGTTCCCCGCCCCATCCCTCTCCCTTCCACAGATCTCCTCATGTCTCTGTTCCCCACTGTTTTGTCCTTCCCACTCCCTCCCCTCTTGTATATCGCCATATATCGTTTTTGGCCCTATCTCTCAATGGTGAAGAATCACTTTAAAAATTCTCAGATCCAGATCCGGATTCGGATTTTCACCAAAATTAAGCGTTGCCGTCCTTGGCCGGTCACCTACACACACAAAAAATGTCAGAACGATTGCTTGAAAACTGTGGCCAAAAATCGTGTAACAGACAGACAGACAGACAGACAGACAGACAAACGCTGCAGACAAACATACTTGGTAAAACAAGGACAAATGTGTCCAAGAGCAGCGTTCGAAAGGTTTTGTTGGCTAAAAAGAAAAACACAACAACAACTTCTGATATTTCGTCACGTGCCTTGATTAAGCCAATAGCGAGACCTGTCATAATGTATTCACGAAATATCGTGTATTTACGAAATTACAATACATTATCCAGAATAATCTTTAAATAGTAACGTGAACTTTTCGAAACTTAAAACCAAATGTCCGAATATATTTAAAAGTTCATGATAGACACTCTCAAAAGGCACCGTCTATGTGAGGATGTGTGCAGGTGTTTAGTATTGAAGGAGATCCGGATCCTGTATATAAAGGAGCCGAGTCTCAATATAAAGGTTGAAGAAGAAGAAGAAGAAGAAGAAGAAGAAGAAGAAGAAGAAGAAGAAGAAGAAGAAGAAGAAGAAGAAGAAGAAGAAGAAGAAGAAGAAGAAGAAGAAGAAGAAGAAGAAGAAGAAGAAGAAGAAGAAGAAGAAGAAGAAGAAGAAGAAGAAGAAGAAGAAGAAGAAGAAGAAGAAGAAGAAGAAGAAGAAGAAGAAGAAGAAGAAGAAGAAGAAGAAGAAGAAGAAGAAGAAGAAGAAGAAGAAGAAGAAGAAGAAGAAGAAGAAGAAGAAGAAGAAGAAGAAGAAGAAGAAGAAGAAGAAGAAGAAGAAGAAGAAGAAGAAGAAGAAGAAGAAGAAGAAGAAGAAGAAGAAGAA
>NC_140973.1:18934121-18936621 GCF_056783735.1 Eptatretus burgeri
GAGACCTTTCTCGAAGGGGGGTGGAGCAAAGAACGGGTCGGAGCAACAGGGCGGAGCTCCGAGGATATAAAAGTCGGAGACGGGCGAAGCAGTTTTGTCGATGCTCTTGCTTGGTAGATGGTCTTGCTTGGTCGATGCTCTTGTTTTGTGGATGCTCTTGCTCGGTGGATATACTTGCTTCGTGGTTGCTCTCATCTTCCGGCTCGCTCCTCCTGGTGGCCGCTAGTGGGGTCTTTTGTGGGGCAGTTGCAAGACCCCGCTGGCGGGAAGGAGCGTCCGCCATTTCCCTCTCCCGACTTCGGGCATCCACGTTTCCCCCCCCCCATCCGCGCTGGGCTCGCGCCGTACACTCGGTCCGTGGCGTCGAGTGACCAACACGTGCAGGCGCGAGGCACGCCGGAGAGGCCTCGCCAACAACGCTCGGGCACGGAGTCGCGGCCAGGCGGGACCACGTCGACGGACGTCGGAGAGGGACTCGACACGCTCAGGGAAGTCGCGACTTCCATTTCTTTTGGGTTCTGTGTAAACGTGTGTGTGTGTGGCGCCAGTCTGGTGAAGTAAAATTGTATAAGTGTTCTGTGTAGTAAATCGTATTCGGTTGTAGCTCTGCATCGTTCCTTGTGTTTCTTTACGGTGATTGTAAATACGTGTATTGCTTTTATTGTATCCCTGTGACTGTAATATACGTGCCTTCCGTGCTTCCGTATTAAATGTGCTTGTCCGATTGTTCCCCGTTTTGCTGCATCCTTTCCTTCGTTTGAATCTTCATCTTGCTTCACGTGACGGGTTCGTCGTGGGCTTAATACGCCCAATAATTAATCGGAACCGTCGAGGCCGACGATAACACCGCTCGGTTATCCCGATAGTACGGAACGGACCGCTTAAGCGGCCCGTGTCCGGAGTCGACCTGCGGTGAGGTGCGATCGCCCGGTTTACCATCCGCGTGGGTACTTAGGTAGGTCGAGTTTGGCGAACAACCCTATCCCACGCGGGGGGCCGATTGGCATTATCGTGGTGAGGCCGAAAGGCCCACCCGTGACTAGTTCCCGGCGTTAGTCCGAGAGGGCCACGACAGAATTGTCCGTCCGGTGGGCCACGTGCCGCGAACAGAAATTTGGAAGGAGGAGGGCTTGTGGTGGGGGTGGGGTAGCGAGGGTAGAAGATGTTATGGTTTTGGATTGAGGCTTATCTGAGATGGTGATGAACAGCTGTCTTTAAGACCAGGAGGGCTTACCTCCCCTTTCCCTCCAAGCCCACACATTCTTCGAGCAATCTGTCTGAGACACGCAGGCCTATCTCTCCCTCCCTCCATTTAGTCCCTCCACTTTCAAGACGCACCCTTAAATGGTCCATTTGTGTACATCCATTATTTCATTATATAGTGTTCTGTTTCAATTTATTTACTTTTTTGTCCTCATCATATATATATATATATATATATATATATATATATATATATATATATATATATATATATATATATATATATATATATATATATATATATATATATATATACACAAGCCTGGTGTTGGCGCAGTGGTTAGGGCAGCGGCTTGGGATCCAAAAGGTCCTGAGTTCAAGCCCCGTTGGGCCACTGAATTAATACACCAGGGGGTTGACTCAGCCTGTCATCCTTCCGAGGTCGGCGAAATGAGTACCAGTATACTGGGCCGGTGTATACCCCGGTTAAAATAGGTGTACCATATCCCTGTGTCGTAAGAGGCGACTAGGGTTGCGTCAGGAAGGGCATCCGGCGTAAAACATGTGCCAAATCACTATGCGGATCATACGGATGATCCGCTGTGGCAACCCCTCACGGGAGCAGCCGAAAGAAGAAGAAGAAGATATATATATATATATATATATACAGCTCTGGAAAAAATAAGAGACCACTCCAAAAATAATTTAAATCAGCATCTCTACATGTATGGCAGCCATTCCATTCCAGTGTCTGTTGAATTCCAACACAAGCACACCTCATTCTACTTGGTGAAGCACTGATTAGGTGATCACCTGAACCGAATCTTATTTAACAAGAAAAAGTATAAAGACTACTGCTGTGGTCATCACTATCCTCTTGCAATAGGACCAGCTGGATGGCAAAAACAGTGCTATTAGTACCTCAAAAGTAATTGGAATAAAAAATAACTATTGACCATGCCAAAAGAGTTCAAAAGAAAAGTTTTGAGTGAGGAAAAGAAGGGTTCAATTCTGGCTTAACTGGCAGAGGGATACAGTGAGCGTCACGTTGCTTCCATCCTTAAAATTTCAAAGATGGCGGGTCATAAGAATAAGGCCAAGCAGCAGACATTGGGTCAACAAAGCTACAGACTGGCAGAGGGCGAAAACGACTTTCCACTGACCGGGATGACCGCCAACTCATTCAAATGTCACTCAACAACCGTAGGATGACATCAAGTGACCGACAAAAAGAATGGCAAACGGCAGCTGGGGAGAAGTGCACGGCGAGGACGGTTCGAAACAGGCTCCTCGGGTC
>NC_140973.1:18944121-18954121 GCF_056783735.1 Eptatretus burgeri
GCTTGTAGGCATGATAACTCGAGAACGGAAGAAGCTACCAATGTCAAATTACACCACGTGATTCAGGAGGGTGATGGCTTGTGCTGATTAGATTTTGGTCAAAGGTCAAGGCTACAGTGAGGTCAAACATTCGATTTTTGATGGTTTGATACAGAATCATCATAGAAACTTCTGGTTTGCGTCGCTACCTTCTCTAGAGACAACTTTTATTGGACAAGGTCAGAGGTCAAGTTGACGATTTCATAAGTACCAGTCTATGACTGCTTGTTTGTTTGTTCATTTATGCATTTGGACCCTGCAGGAACCAGTACAAACAAATCTTTCATCCAGAGGAAGGTCGAGGGCTATGTTTGGATAAAAAAAAAAAGACAAAAAAATTAAAATCCGATAAATTGACGTTATGGCCTCGATTGGGTATTGTGCCAATGCACTGCCTTGCTTTTTTGTTTTGTTTTGTTTCTTCCTGGGAGTGATCAAGTGATGTGTTTTGTGAAGATCATATTGTTACGTCTGGAGGGGGTGGGGGGGGGTATGCATTCAAAGGGTAATTAGGATGTTTAATTAGGTATGCCATGCTATTCGAGTTGTACCAGGATCTCGATGTAATAAGTAGCAATTCAGTGGTGATAAGTTGTCTCGTAAATGTCCATTTCTCTAAGGGGGAAATTATAATTGTCACGTAATTAGATAGGGAGATGGGTTAGGGTAAGTGTGTATGCGTATCCCCTTTTGATATTCCCTGTAGGCTTGCCGTGACATAACAGGACGGTGCTGTGGATGGCTCCGCCCCTTGATCACGATTGGCGGAAGGCGACGGCAGAGGGCCAATAAAAGGGCTCGATTGGAAGTGATGAGGACTCGAGTATAAAAAAGTTCTGTTCGGGAGAAGAAGAGGAGGAAGAGTCATAAAAAGAAAGCGTCTGGTCGGGGCTGTTTGTCTCTGCGCGTGCTCTCTCGTTGCGCTGGTTCGTTCCTGGATTCATTGTGTCTCGTGGCCTTGCTGTGCCTCGTGCCTCACCTCAGTTGGCTCGAGTTCTGCTGGCTCGGAGTACGGGACCGAACGGCGGGCGGACCTGCCTTCCTCTCCTGCTCGCATCTTGGCACTAGAACTGGCTCCCTGGCAGCTGTGAGCAGACTTGGGCCTACACCAGGAGGTCGACACCACCAGGAACCGCACCACGGTGGCTGGTTGAAGCTCACAGGCCGGAAACCGCGGCTCTGCGCGGAAGGGCTGACGGAACCTTGGCACCACCGTTTCTCCTGCCCCTGACGAGCGCAACGCCAGCTCGTCCGGCACCAATTCAGTGACTGTTACGTCGACACCACGGGCAAGCCTGACCACCAGCTACGTTGTGTGTGTGTGTGTGTGTGTGTGTGTGTGTGTGTGTGTGTGTGTGTGTGTGTGTGTGTGTGTGTGTGTGTGTGTGTGTGTGTGTGTGTGTGTGTGTGTGTGTGTGTGTGTGTGTGTGTGTGTGTGTGTGTGTGTACCTGGCGCCTTAGAGGGTTTGAGATTTGTATATCCATTGGAATTGTTTGTGTTACCCCCACGCCCGAACCCACACCACCATCCCGTCGAATCGCCCCGGATTCTTCCTCTTGCCGCGTCTTATTATCTTTCTGGTTCGAGAAATAAACATTATTAACTCGGTGAAAAGCGACTCGTGCCACCTTCCTCGTCCCGTTTGCTCGAGAGTGATTAAAACCGCCATCTTTGGGTTATAAAAAATAAACCGCCTCCATCGTTTCGGCTCATTCTACGTTGGCTGGACTGTTCAAGTCCCGTGGACGTCACAATATGTTGAGTTTGTTGTGATTTGCTGTCAATAACGAATTTAATTATTGCATTGATTCCACTTGTGCCTGTTATTCAAAATATTGCTGCACACATGTTTATTATAACATTTCCGTGTTCAGTCCTCGAGCAAGTTTGTTTCCTATTCTCTGTCTGGGACTTTCTTGGGAGTGATTGAGTAATGTTTTGTGACGATCATATGTTGAGGTTGTAGTGATTTGTTGTACTAAAATTTTAAAAATAAATAAAAGAAGGGAAAGCGGTCCAAGTGCATTCAGCAACGCCCAAGATTGGTAATTCAAATGCAACCATCAGGCCAACATTCCCCAATTTCTCATGCAGGAAATATTTAAATTATCTTCATATTTCATGGAATTTCCCTGGGCAATGGTGGGTACCTCAGCTGGTGTCGTATAATCTTCCTGTATTCATGATTACTTTGGTTTAAGTTGACAAATGAACTCGTGTAAATTTATTAGCTCAAACAACATTTTGTCTTATTGCTTGTGTGGAGTTACTGCCCCTTAAATTTAATCACTCTCCTCTGCTCACCTTGGATAAAATTTTAGAAAGTTATCACTTGCTCGCCTGCATATTGCTCATAACAAGCTCTGTCTTCTCACAACCCACAAAATTAAACAAGACTGCATGCACCACCGCAGTCTCACCGGGGTATATAGATTACAGTTGATCTGAGAATTAACGATCTATATTTAATTAGATCTGTGGAGACTCGCTCACTCGTACTATCAACTGTCACATGGACCGACGACAACCTCTCGCGCTCCCTTTGGGAATGGGTGAGGCTAATTGCTCATGGCGGAGTGGACTAGCAGAATTAAAGTTGATATTCTGGTGATTTTTATGAAGTTAAAAAAAAAAATCTTTTTTTTTGTCATTCAATGAATACCATTCGTCCTATAATTGCCACTTTATGAAAAAGGTGCCCCAAAAACCTAAAAGCCATTGATGTATCATGTATGCACTGGTGGTGTAAAGGACAGTGTAATTGAAGGGGAGGCCTACACAGAAAATTGAGTGAGGGAAGGATGGAAAACAATAATGGAAGGAAGAGACAACAAAGCATTCCGGGTTGTGACTATCTCGTCTATTGCCATGGATTCATATTGATTTGAGATGTACTGTCAGACCCCACTTTTTGCAGGGGATACGTTCCTGAAAAAGGCCACGAATGTTGGGGTCTGCGAATGTCAAGACATTGTTGAAAAAAAATAAATTTTTTTACATGGTCTCGGCATGTGGAGGAAAGATTACAGAGAACAAATCAGGACACAACATAACAAAGGGAACAGCAGGAGAAAGGAAAAACAGCATGGCGGAGGGAGAAAGTAGACTGAGACGGACAAACAAAGGAGAAGGGAGAATGCAAAGGGGGGGACAAGATGGATACATAAGTAAAATTGTGTTTGACGAGTTTGTGATTTTGTCAACAGAAGGATGAGATATGTCACGGCAGAGAGTGGAGTCATTAGCAAAGAGATAGAGGATTTTCCAGATTCAGTGAGATCATTGGTAAAGATTATGAATAATATGGGGCCTGGAACACTGCCTTGGGGTACTCCAATCTTGACAGGGAAAGGAGATGAAATGGTTCCGTTGAGAGCCACTTGTTGTCTACGAGAGGGGAGAAAGTCAGTAATCCAAGAGTGGAGTCTGTCTTGGATTCCATACGCAGACAGTTTGGAGAGGAAGGAAGGATGCCAGACTGTATCAAACGCTTGAGATGTCCAGAAACGGCCCTGATCTCATGTCTGATATTGAGGGCCTTCACCATTGTTGGGAGAGTAGAAGCAGTATGACAAAGGTAGAGTGACCAGGTCTGAATCTGAATTGATGATCTGAGATGAGGCTGTTGGAGAAAAGGAATGATTTTATGTGAGCTGTGATTGATTCCATGACCTTGCTGATTGCAAGTAACCTAATTGGGCTGTAGTTAAGGGGATCCATTTTTAACCTCTGCCATCGAAGATGGACGGAGGTTACTGTTTTCACCACTGTCTTTGTTTGTTTGTTTGTTTGTTTGTGAACAGTATTACGGAAAAACTCCCTGACGGATTTCGACGAAACTTAGTGGGGGGGGGGGGGTTAGGTATGGTCCAAGGCTCATGCCATTAGATTTTGGACTTGGTCCAAAGTCCAATATGGCCGCTATGGTGGCCAATTTGAAAAATATTTGAATTTTTGTTTTTGCATTTCTACATGCTTAAAGTGATTTCCAACCAAAAATAAATAAATTTGTTAGAGAAAAAAAACAAAATTTTGCAACTTTTTTTTTCCAAAAAATTTCTATTTTATTTGAAAAATATTTGAATTTTTTTTTTGCATTTCTACATGTTTTAAGTGATTTCCAACCCCCCCCCCTAAAAAAAAAGTTACAGAAAAAAACAGAAATTTTGCAACTTTTTTTTTTTTTTTGCAATTTCTACATGTGCGTCAATCTAGTTTAGTTTATTCAATCGTGGTTCAGTAGAGTCTGATCCGTTTTGACCTACAATGAATAGGATATCGGGTTCACTTAAGTGACCCAGCAGTATTGGCGGCGGAGGTTTTGCACTCTACCGAGTGCTCCCCCCCTCTAGTTGCACTGTTTTATGTAATGCTGTGATGTTGATTTCCATTTTCACAGGTGGATATAGGAGACCAGTCCTGAAGTGTTAAACAAACAAACAAACAAAAACCACGAATGTTGAAGCACCTGTATTAAATGACCTGCAAATATGTGGAGTCCGTGAATCCGCAAATAGTGGGGTACGACAGTTGCATGCAACATGGCAGTTTGGCATAGTTTTCTGAGGAGTGTGGTTGTGCTGTTGATGGAGTTTGCACCCTGTAGTTTGGAGCAGGAACGTGTGTGTGTGTGTGCGTGTGTGTGTGTGTGTGTGTGTGTGTGTGTGTGTGTGTGTGTGTGTGTGTGTGTGTAAATATATATATTTTTTTCCAGGGTTTATTCAGGGTGCCCTCTCCCACCCTCCTCCGTGTACTCTCATATTCCACCACTCTATAATTTGCAATAACTCTCTTTCTCCGCGAATGACTGGGATATGTAATGTTCACCAACTAATAATTGCAGACAGGGCACCCAAATGCTTGCACTTGTGAAACATTAGGATGGGAGTTTATAGCTGGGACGAGATTGGAACCTTGGTAGACAGTTCAGAGGTGTGTGTGCATACCTTTCGGAGCCAGGCTATCTAACCAGCGAAGGTGTATGCTTGGGTGTGGTTGTTTGAGCACTTGTTAGCAATATTTTCGTTTTGGAGGATAGCAGAGGTTGAAATAATTCTTCAGATTAACCCCAACTGGTACTTTTTTATCCTCACCAAAGGAAAGGGAATTGCATTTGGGTCCGTTTGTTTGTCCGCACAGAACTTTCGTGTTTTTCTCCGCAACCGCTTGATGGATTGAGACGAAATTTTCACCAGAGGTGCGACTACTCATGTGGAATGTTTTAATGGTGGTCATGACATCATAGGTCACATGGTATGGCAGACATGTTGGAAAAACTTTAGACCTCTATCTCTGAAACCTCACCAAGGAGAAAATTGAAACTTGGCACAAAACAAGTACTCCTCATGGGGAATTAAAAAAAATATATATTTTCTTTTTTATGATGCCAAACGTGGTGCCTTTGTTGTGACACCATAATTGTATATGTAGAATGTGACACCTGATCAGTATGAACATTTTTGAGGGTCATCTTGGGATAAAATGGTCCACAGGAAAATTTTTTTTGATGTAATCGATCACGTTATTCAGCAGCCATATTCTTTTAAAAAAAACTTTACACATATTAACGCCGATCCATGATGAAAGAGAAGGTTCACACATATGATGTCATTGGTCACATGGTTTGGCAGCCATATTTGATTTACCCTAAAACCCATAAAAATCTTCTCCAGAACGGCTGGACAGATCAAGGGGAAACTTCACACAAATGTTCCAAAGCCATGAGTGTATAAGTTTGAGGAATAATTGATAGGTCACATGGTTTGTCAGCCATATTGGATTGAAGAAACATATGAAATATTGTTTTCTCTGGAACTGCTTAATCAATCGACATGAAACTTCACATTTATGATCTCATAGTGATAGGGAATACATGTTTTAAATTTCAACTTATTGGGATGCATTGTCTGACAGCCAAAATTATTTGATTTTTTTTTTTAGCTCTGCCACCGAAGGTGAAGGAGGTAATGTTTTCACCCCTTTCTGTCTGTCTGTGTACAGGATATCTCCAAAAATTGTGGACAGATCTGAATGAAAATTTGTAGACAGGTTAGGTGTGTGACAAGGACGAACTGATTAGATTTTGATGAAGATCTGGATCCGGATTCAACGACTTGAATTTTTTTTAAAGTGCTCCTTCACCATTCCCTGAAAATATCTGTTGTTCTTCCACCGCTCCAATAGGTTCTTCTGACCATGTCCTTGTCAAAGTGGACATCTCTCTGGCTGTTATCAGAGAGCCACCTCAATGCCGTCGAGTCTGGCATTTCACTCAAGCTGACTGGCAGGGTCTCCAAGCAGCCATCAAACTTCTAGATTAGTCTCCCATCGCTACTTTCTGCAACATCAACCCATCCTTGAAATTCTTTCAAAGAAACTTTCTCTCCCTCATGCACAGATTTATCCCCTCTTGTCTTCAGTTGTCTCACCCCTCCTCCCGCCCTTGGTTCACTGAAGCATGTGGTGAGGCAGTTGTCCTGAAACAACTTGCCTTTGCCTCATGGAAAGCAAAACCCAACTGAGGGTAATCTCAGTTCCTTCCATAAAGCTCAGAACAAGTGTGTATCTTCGCTCAGGAGACCCAGAAAACGACATCTTTCTAAGCTCAAGTCTAAACTCTCATACCTCTCTCCCTTCTCCAAATCATTGGTGGCGTCTAATCAAATCTGTTTCTGGTGTATGTTCCCCCTCCATCCCCTCCCTTACCTTAAATAGCCACACTGCTGATACCGCACGTGAAAAGGCTGAATGCCTAAACTCGGTCTTTGAATCTAAATCTTGTTTCCAAAACCCATCACTTTCTGTACCCACCTTACCTAGTCGCACCAAGCTGTCCCTGGACTCCGTGTCCCTTTCTCCTGACAAGGTGGAGAGCTTGCTGTCAAACCTCAACTCAGATTCTGCAACCGGTCCAGACGGCATCAGCCCACATGTCCTAAAAAACTGTTCCTCTGCTCTTGCTCACCCTCTCTCTGTTCTATTCACTCTCTCATTTTCTCAAGGTCATCAGCCATCTGCTTGGAAATCAGCAAACATTACTGCCCTGCATAAAAAAGGTGCAAAAACAGATCCCTGCAACTTCAGACCAATCGGCCTTTTCCCAATCATCAGCAAGGTTGTGGAATCCATCATCGCTTCAAACATTAAATCCTTCCTCTTCTCCAATGGCTTGATTTCCCGTCATCAATTTGGTTTCAGACCAGGTCACTCTACCCTGGATATGCTGCTTCTGCTCTCCCAACAATGGATGGAGGTCCTCAATGCCAGACATGAAATCAGAGCCATATCCCTAGACATATCACATGCTTTTGACATGGTCTGGCACCCTGCCCTGCTCACTAAGCTCTCTTCCTATGGTATCCAAGGCCGTCTCCACTCATGGCTCACAGACTTCCTTTCTTGTCACAGTCAACGTGTGGCCCTAAATGGAGTTCTTTCATCCCCTCTTCCTGTCCAGGCTGGAGTTCCTCAAGGTAGCGTTCTGGGCCCTGTTCTTTTTCTGGTTTTCATCAATGATCTCTCCGACTCTCTGGAAAATCCTCCTTATATCTTTGCTGATGACTCCACCCTCTGCCGTACCATCAGTCATCCCTCAGACCGGCAAGTAGCAGCTTCTTCGCTCATGACAGATCTGGGTAAAATCACAAACTGGTCCAACACGTGGAACATGTCTTTCAATCTGGACAAATCTCACATTCTCACAATGTCTCTCTGAAAGCACCATTTGGAACCCCCCCGCCCCCATCCACTTTCTCAACAATCCTCTGGAAGAAGTCCTTTCTTTCAAGCTTCTGGGTCTCACCATCTACCATGATCTTTCCTGGGAAATCCACATTTCAAACCTCGCCTCAAAAGCCAGTCGCCGACTGGGAATCCTCCATCGTGCAAAGTCCTTCCTCAGCCCACCTGAGCTCCTGACCACAGACAAAGCTTTTGTCTGCAGCCTGATGGAGTACTGCTCTCTCCTCTGGGCTGGTGCTCCTGCCTCACACCTTTATCAGCTTCACACTGTGAAAACCAAGGCGTTTCAGATCATTGGCATCTCCCGTGATGAGGCTGAGTCTTTGGGCTTCTCACTCTCTCAATGCAGGCAGGTCGGTGGTCTTTCTGTCTTCCACCGTCTCCTCTCCGGTCTCGCCCCCCCCCCCCCGCTCTGTCTGTGATATGTTTCCCGCCCCCCCCATATTTTCGCAGGGCATTCAAGGTCCGCCAACAATCCCCTTCTGGTAAAACTACCAAAATCACGAATCACTGCTCACCTTCACTCTTTCTTTCCTCTTTTTTCCCCGCCTTTGGAATAAACTCCCTCACTCTATTCAATCCCATTCTTCCCTCCAGGCCTTCAAAACAGCTGTTCACCACCACCTCTTATTGTCCCCCATCCAAATCCTCGATCTTTTCTACCCCCGTTAATCCACCCAAAACCCACCTTCAAATTTACTGCTTTCCTTCCCGAAAGTCCCTGTGGTGTCCATCTCGTATACCCCATGTTCTCCGCCCCATCCCTCTCCCTTCCACAGATCTAATGTCTCTGTTCCCCACTGTTTTGTCCTGCCCTTCCACCCCTCAGTCATTAAATTACCTCACATGTTTCATTGCTTGTACGTATTTCTGTTGCTTCATCTCGGCAGGTGTGTTCGGAAGTGTTCTGTTGTGAGAGAATACTCCGAGGGTTGTGAGCATACTTGTGAACCCATTATGGTCGCCTAATGTAACGTTGACCTTCTGAGTCCACTGGATCCATTGGATTCCTTGTATAAAGCCTGCGAACAGAAATGTAACCAGCTGGCCTTCCTGCTGTCCAGAAGTTTTATATACAGCTGTCTGGAAGATGTGTTGAAATTAAAATGCGTGCACGCAAGGTTGTTGACCGACGGGGAATTAAAACGACTTCATTTTATGTTGTCGGCTTCAAGGGTTTCATCTGGTTTTAGTTTGAAGGATGAAGTCACTGCAATTTATTTATTTATTTTTTATTCCTTTCATACCACTTTGATTTTGTGTTCGTTCACATCTTGAGTTCACTCGATGCTGCAATGTCCACATTGTGGTTACATATTTTATTCACCACACAAACTTCCAAATTCAAACTCCATGATACAGCTCCCTCGAACTGTTTAAACGACTCCTGAATGTCCTTTCTTTTGTCCACGGTGTAGTTTTGTGACATTATCCTGTTGGAAGGAATCGACATCTAGAACTTGAATGCAGATTAAAGACTTGACCTGGTACTTATCTGCTTTCGATCCGCTTGTGTTTAATGCATGGAGCTCTTGTGGATGTTAACTGGTTTTTTTTGTTTTTTTTCTTCTCATTTTCAACCCCTCCCACCCCCTTGTACTGTCGTCCTCCATAACCTCCACCACCTCTCCCCTCCGTGCACTCTCGCCCTACATCACTCCCCCCTCCTTGTACTCGTCCTCCACCCCTTTCCCCCTCAGTGTACTCTCGTCCTCCACCCCTCCCCCCTCCGTGTACTCTCGTCCTCCACCACCTCCCCCCCAAATAATCTTGTCTTCCATCACTCCACCTCACTCCCCCCTCACATCCCCAGTTGCTCACCTAAATGGGATTTGCAGCTTGTACAGTCTGGCCAAACAAATGCCAAGCTATGTTGCTGTCATCATTTTATTTTTTGATGAAATATTTTTGCAAGAACTTACCTGAACACCTTGAAATGCTTTCTTGCATGAATCAGAAGATTAAGGTTGATCGTGATTCTACACTGAAACTCACTAAAACAATTTCATATTTTGATATACTAGTACTTTTTATTTTTAGCTCAACTGGACTTTAGTCCAGGGAGCTTATGCGATCAAGCAGTCTGTCGGTCAACACGTCGGCCACAGTCGGTCAACACGTCGGCCACCACTTCGGCCACAGTCGGTCTGTCTGTCAACACGTCGGCCAGTCGGTATTTGACCTCCCCCAAAATAGGTATTTGTTGTTTGACCTCCCCAA
>NC_140973.1:18959121-19061621 GCF_056783735.1 Eptatretus burgeri
TAACAACGCACTAAAATTTGCTGTGCAGACACTGCATTCGTACTCGCACATTCTTTTAAAATCTTTAACACTTGAATTTTGGGCACTCGGGCTGGGGTTGTGGTCTCGCTCTCCATATATTTAATAACGTATCCACCGATATCAGACGGGAAAGCGAATGAAACGTTTTCTTAAACGGTGAATGAAATTCCGTTCGGACGTGTATCGACTCCACGTGCATGTTCTGTTTCAAGGAAGGGTTGAGCTTTTGAAAAAACATTCTGTAGATAAATAATCTACTACTTTCGCTGACACCACACCGATTGCAACCATTAGTGGGTTTTTATGCCGTCTCAGATTATTTCAGCTTTGACACTTTCAGAGGTGAACCTGCGTGCTTGTCAAATTGATTATTGTCCTCCTCCCCCCCCCCTCCTCCCTCTTTCTATCCTCACAAGTCACCAGCTCGCCTTGGTTTTAACCTGCAGTTGAACTCTCTGGGACCCCTGATGTTGGGTTTTTTTAATTATTTTTCTTGTTACCTATAATTATTAATAGGATTTGCTTTTGCCAGGAGGCAAAAGAGAAAAGTATTTCGTATGCTATCCCAAGTTATTCAGCCTTTCAATTAATAACCATTGATGGAATCATTCAGAGTGTAGGGCTTATAAATAAAATAAAATATTCTCCCACAAACTTTTTTTTTAAACTACATGGATGACACATTTGTAAGTTTTACTAATCCTGAATCCCGACTGATCTCAACTCTATCTCTTGCTGAGCAGTTTCTGGTGAATTTAAATTGCTGTGGAAAATTTGTTTGAACTCTTTTATTTCTACTTCATTACCCAAGTTTTTTTTTTTTGTGTTTTTTTTTTCATGCTATAACTAACTACCACGTACGTCTGAAGTGAGTGAGGCAAAATCTTGATGTGCAATGAAAGCATGAGTCAATGGCTTGCTTCTTAATATCCACTGCACATCGTACTATTTTCAGCAGTTGGAAAAGGGAATGACTTCACTTTTGGAAAATTATTGGATGACGCTTGAAGATAAATATACTTACTACATTCTAGTTACCTCCGCCACCGAAGGTGCACGGAGGTTGTCTTCATCCCTATTTGTTTGTCTGTGAGCAGGATATATCAGTTATGGACGGATTCAGACGAAACTTGGTGGACGGGTTGGGTTTGTGACGAGGGTGAACTGATTCGATTTTGGTGAAATTCTGCATACGAGTTTTTTTTTATTATTATTAGTTCTTCTTAAATCTTAAAGTGATTCTTTGCAATTCAGAGATTGCAAAGATCTCAGAATGTTGTGGATAGATTATGACAAAATTGATGGATAAGTTGGTTAGGTGACAAGAACAAGCCTATTAGATTTTAGTTCAGGTCCGAATCCAGATCCGGCCTATTGGTGGGATACAGAACAAACTAATCAGCCTCGTGTAGGTATTCGCGCTACCGAGTGCCATTCTAGTTTTTTAAACTATTTTACAACTCTTTTGAAATGCTTTAACTCCCTTGTTTTGTGGTTTCGTTTGCATCTAACAGAGCATACCTGTCTAATAAAATGAATAACGAGGCAATCGTGCATACTTGTGTTGCTGAGGCAGTCTCTTGGCAAGGGTTATGCTAGATGTTGTTTGCTGTTGCCTTCTTTGCAATCCACTCAGTGTAGGAATTTGTAATTTGGTGAGGGTGCCGGCGATAACTCTCCTCCTCTTCACGAAAGACACTGTGGGATATTTATGGTCCACCAAAGAATGGTGCTGGCAGATTTGTCTTCAGGCTTGATTAGTGGACACATTGCTTCTTCACCTTGCCTGCGAAATGCCAGGGTGGCAGTTTAGCCGAGCCGAGATTCAAATTGCTCGAAGGCAAGTGCGCATCTAAGCTATTTTGTCAGCTCCCTCTTAATGCTACTGCTGTACAAAACAAAGGAAGATTGTGTAGCCAAAAAAAGAAATTTTTAATTGATTTAATATGACATCATTATCTATTTCAGAACTTGTGAAGGGCAATATATATATATATATATATATATATATATATATATATATATATATATATATATATATATATATATATATATATATATATATATATATATATACATATATATATATATATATATATATATATATACATATACATATACATATATATATATATATATATATATATATATATATATATATATATATATATATATATATATATATATATTGTTGTGGTTACCAAATTCGCAAACCACCATTCAGGTCCCTTAGGTGAGGTATCTCGGTAAGTACATGTGTAGTTAGGCCCAAACCCGTTGTCTAGTGGGAATACATGTCATTTATGCGTGCTGCGACTCTTCAGGATAGCCGTTTTTCTTTTACTATCTTTATTTTGGACCAACCGCCATGATTACCACCACAACCACAACATCAACCACCAACCACAACGCCGCTTCACCACAACCGCCACGACCTTCACGTCACACCTCGCAACCGTCGCATCGCCACCGTTCTTGCGCCGCCTGTGGGTACCGGTGTTGGACTCGTGCAGGGCGCGCGCCGAACAGCGTGTACAAAATCACGGATTTTGTGCTTCAAAAACGGATCAAAAAGCATTCACGCCCACTTTGTCTCGGGCCAATGGGGAGCGAGGTGAAAGGTCGAAGGGAGGGGGTCAAGGATGAGAGGGCGAAGCTACGGGGCTGATAAAAGGACCGTGTTCGTCAGAAGAGGAGGAGAGTAAGAGAGTAGGACAGTCGAGATCAGAGAGTTAAGACTTCGCGGGCGGTGGAGTTGGCAAGAAGGAGCTGGTCGTCGTGTGCGTTGGAGTCGGGACGGAGCTGTGAAGAGGCGGCGAGGGCAGACGAGGGGGTGCTCGCGTCGTGCAGGGAGCTGCAACCCAGGGAGGCCGACAGCGCGACCTGGCCGAGGTGGAGACGCTCGTTGCGGGGCAATAGGAATCCTCTATACCCCGAGCATCAGCAACCCCCTCCTGTTTCCCCCCGCGCTGAGATAATGCGACCAAGGGGGCCCCTTTCCCACCCCCTACCAGACACTGCCCGCGAGGCCCGCGGAGTTGAGGCACCATCGCCACTCCGCGTCTCATCACCAGACGGGTAGGCCGACCCGGTCTCGGCCTCAGGCCCGCCTCATCCTTGAGGGTATTCTTTCCTTGGTTTTGGGTATGTGTTGTCGGCGCCGTCTGTGAAGTAAAATTGTATAAGTGTTGCCGTGTGCTCGCGTAATCGGTATTAGATCTGCATTGTCGCATTTGCTTTTTGTGTAAATTACATTGTGTTTTCCTTTTCTATGTGCTTTTGGTGGAATTGTATATGTGCGCTTTCCGTTCATCGCGAATAAATGTGCTTTGTGTTGAACTGTTTCCCGCTTCGCTTCGTCATTTCTTTCATTGAATCCTCATCTTGCTTCACGTAAAGGGTTGGTAGTGGGCTGAATACGCCCGATAATTAATCGAACCGTCGAGGTCGACGAATAACACCGCTCGGTTATCTCGATAGTACGGAACGGGTCGCTTAAGTGGCCCGTGTCCGAAGTCGACCTGCGGCGAGGTGCGATCGCCCGGTCTACCCTCCGCGTGGGTACTTAGGTAGGTCGAATTTGGCGAGCAACCCTATCCCACGCGGGGGCTGATTGGCTCGATCGCGGTGAGACCGAAAGGTCCACCCGTGACTGGTTCCCGGCGTTAGTCCGAGAGGGTCACGACTGGATTGTCCGTCCGGTGGGCGACGTGCCGCGATTCGAGTTACGTGGCCGTCAGCACGCTGGCGGGCGCGAATCCGCAACACTGGTGTCAGGAGTGGGATACAAATTCATCGCCCTCCTCGCGGCACTGGTATTGGAGAGCGGGACAACAGGCTCTCCTGTCTCCAGCGAAATTCACGGGAATCGGTCCAGGGGTGAGAGAAGCGACCCCCGATTCCCTCCAAATTACGAGCGAGCAAATTAACCCTTTAAGAGAAGCAAGATGGCGTCTCAAGGCGAGCGGGAGCCGGGGGTATTAGAAATGGATGTAGAATGTGTAGAATCCATGGTCCAGGATGGAATCCCCGAGCAGGAAATGTTGATTGTGCAGGAACACGGACTCGCCCAACTGAACCCAGAGCCCGAAATGGGTGCGGCAGCGGCCGCGGTGTATGACACCTCCCCCCCCCCTCCTCTCCACCAAAACCCTTCCCCAAACCTTGCCGAAACGGCTCAGCTGAGTGCATCCGACATGGCCCAGCTATGCGCCATGCTGGCGGCAATGAACGAAAAGATGAATGCGAAAATGATCGAAAAAATGGATGCGAATATGAAAAACGAAATGAAAGGCATGAACGAAAAGATGGATGCGAATACACAAAAAATGGATGAAAAGATGGATACAAATACAAATGAAGTGAAAACGACGATGGATGCAAATACACAGCAAATAAAAAAAGAAATGAAAGAACTACGGGGTGAGACGCAGAACATGGGCCGATGCCTGCAGGCGGGCATGAAGGCCGTGACCAGGGAGCTGGGAATGGCGACTCCACGTGTGGGAGCAAACGAGCTGGAAGGGGGTGCAACGGCTGACAGGCCCGCGGTGGAGGCGGGTAAAAAAATAATTCGGGGGGCGTGTTCGGTGAGGGTCGTGACAGAGGAATCGACGGTGACCAAAAGGGAAAAATTAAATGGGGAGACCAAAACGTGTGAGACGAGACACGAGGTGACGACAAAGGAAATAATAATAGTTGAGACACGGGAGATAGAGGGTGAATTGGACGGGGTAAGTGACGCACACACACACACGGAGGTAGTGGAGGATAAAGGGGGTGAGCTGGCGGACTGGGTAGAGACCCAGTGCGAGCACCTGGATGGCCTCCTCCAGGAACGAGGGGAGGGAGTATGCCCCCTTGAGGCGAGTCACGACCAGGTGAGTTCGGTCGTGCTTTGCGAGGTTGAGGGAACGAGTGCTGCGAACAGGTGCACGGAGAGCTTGGGGGGTATAGAGGCCCCGGAGACCCTTGTGGGGACACAAATCCCCAGTGTAGTTGTCCCTGTGTGTGTGGTGCAAGGTGTGAGTGCGTCCCCGTGTGTGAGTGGTGTGGTGGCGATGGTGCCAGAATACGTGCTTCCCAGCACGCCGTGTGTGGATGAGGCACCGCGGTTGAGTGCCCCCGCGTGTATGAGTGAGGCACGGTGTGTGGATGAGGCACCGCGGTTGAGTGCCCCCGCGTGTATGAGTGAGGCACGGTGTGTGGATGAGGCACAGCGGTTGAGTGCCCCCGCGTGTGTGAGTAGTATGGTTTGTGTGAGTAGTGAGGCACACGTGAGTGAACGGCCGTGTGCAAGGTCGCTGAGTGCAAGGGAGACCGTGTGTGTGAGAGAGCGGTATGTAAGGGAGATGTCGGTTGGCATGCGGGAGCACGCAGCCGCGTCTCCCGGTGTGAGTTTAATGGTGTGGACTGTGTGCGTCGTAACACGCAGGTATGCGTGTGTGGAATGGAGACGGAGACGGCGACAGAGGAGAGAAAGCCGAGTAGCGGCTGCAGCTGTTTCGGGGACCGTGCCGGGTTCACCCAGCAGTGAGCACGCGGTTCGTGCTGTGCAACGCACGAGACCGCCACGTGCTCGCTTGCGAGAGTGAAGTCCCGGTCCGGAAACGCACGCGGTGGATTTGCCGATCCCGCGGACGGACAAAGTTTAGGCAGGTAAATGGATTTGGACCGGACGGGTTCTCCACGCGATCGTGTGTGTTAAGCTCCAACGGGCAAAGCACATGTGTTCGCGTGGGGAACCCCTCGAGACGTGGGGCTTGTTTTTTTTATGCGCACGGTGACGCCATGGCTGCACGTGGGGTTGGAATCCGGCAGGAGGGGTATCTCTGCCGGATGGTCCCGTCCAAGGAGGGACGAGGAACACGTGCAGCTGCATGACGTCACGGGCAGGTGTAAAGTGCGCGAGCTCTGAGTTGCCGCGCAGGTGCTGCGCATGGAAAAAAAAAAAAGAAAAGCAAGCCTCACTTTCGGGTGCACAGGATTCCTGGGCAAGGGGTGGAAGACCCCCCTTGACCTGGGCACAGGATGGAAACTAGTTAGGGGGAAGGGTTAGCTTAGTTAGACCGACTTCATGGGGCAGGGGTAAGTCCTTATGGAGTCCGTGGAATGGATTAGTTAGAGGGATTGTAGCCAGATTTAGGTTGGGAAATAAAATGGGATTACATTTTGGAGACAGAGACAGACTTGTGGATGTGTAGAGGGGACGTAGCTTAGCTACGTAGTGTTAAAAGGAACGTGCTGTAGTTTAAGGGACGACGTGGGAGCACGAGTTAGTTAGGGGGTGCAGATAGAAGGATGGCAGAGTTCAGTGGTGTGTGTGTTGAAGAGTTGGTGAGTGAAGTGGAAGCATGTGCTTGGTGAGTGAGTGAGAGGCCAGCGGGTCTGTGTGTATGGAGTGAATGGGGAATGCATGGTGCGATGAGTGATTGGGGGGAGGAGTGACTCCCGCCCAAGGGACCCCGGGGTCAGTGTAGATTGAGTTAGCTGGGTTCGTCAAATTGAAAAATGGAGGTCGTTTTGTTGTTGGTGGGAAAGTAGGCTCGAGACCCATTTGGAGGGGTGCAGGAGCCCTGTTGACGGGCTTGGGAGCGTGGCTGCGAAAGGTGAGTATCGCTGAGTGGGTACCCCGGGCACCAGGCTAGTCGGCCGCGGTAGGCCATGGGCCCATGGGGGGCCGGGATAGAGTAGTGGGCACGGGTGCGCCTGCTTGGTGCGGGGGCCCGGGGCGCCATTAGCCGCGTGGGCAGTGTTGTGGGCACGGGTGACCCTCGGAAAGGGGCCCGGGAGGCCGGCCTGCCACGTGTGCGTTTCAGGGGAGGTGCCATGGGGGGCACTCCCTGGTGTTAGGGAGCTTGTAGGCTCGGAGGCAGTGTAGTGCCCGGGGGTGCCATAGCGGGAGAATCGGCAGAGGGTCGTGCCTGCCAGAGAGAGCCACGTGTCCCAGCCAGGAGACCGTGTGAGGGCACGGAGAGAAAATTGGGGGGCGAGGCCCGAAATTGTAAGGACACCAACACAGGCGACGGGAATCTGGGTTGTTAGAACCAATAGTTTAAGCGAGAGGCGCTTGTTGAAAGCCCCGGGGTAGTTTAACAGTTAAATGGATAGGGTAGATTAGGAAGTGTACCCCTCCGCACCATCCATCCCCTCGCTCTCGTTGTGGGCCACTGGACCCACTTTGGTTAGATCGCCGAACTCTGGGGAGGCCATTCTGAGGCTTCGTTGGGCCTCGACACAGGACGCTAGCTCTCCCTTATTCCCCTCCGGGAAGGGAACGTAGGGGTTGGGAGTAGGCTAGGTGACAGGATAGGTTAGCCGAACAAAGACGATAAAGGGGGTTAGGGGACGATTTATAGTGGGGGAGTAAAAATAAAAACAACAAAAAAATAAGTTGGGGCTAAATTGGGGTTTGACAAATTGAGGGAGTGGGTATGTACAGTGACAGGCAAAGGCGATAGGTTGGGAGGGAGACAGGTAGGTAGGTCCGAGCCCGCCTTCCAAGTGGCCAGCACCACCGCACTCCCTCCACCAACCTCCACTGAACGGCAAAGGCTGGCCAGCTTCATCTGCAGCTGCTGTGCTGCAAGGCCTGTGCCGGCCAGTTCATCTGCTGGCTGTTTTTCTTCAAGGCCTGTGCCGGCCAGTTCATCTGCCGGCTGTGTTTGCCTGCAACGGCCTGGTTCTGCGGGCTGAGTTTGCCTGCAGCGGCCTTCTTCTGCGGGCTGTGTTTGCCTGCTGCCTTTGCCATGCCATGCCCACTGCCCCTGTTCACCAGCCCCCGTTCAATTTTTGCTTTGCCCCCCCTGTTCATTGCCATGTGCGCCAGGATCGTAAAAGCAACAGTTTGCAAGCTGCGAGAACTGCCCCGTTGGCAGCTACAACACGGGCCTGCAGTGGCGGCCCGTGCACCGTGTTTGTGTTCATGCATCCATTCGTTGTGCTCATTGCGTGTGCCACTTGAGCTGGCACGGAGACTGCGTTTGTGCAGCCCATGCACCGTTGTGGTTCACTGCGTTCAGTTCAAAAGGGAAGGCCTTGGACTGCGTGTGAGCAGCCAGCCACGTTCCCTGTCACCTGCATTGTTTGAGCCAGAGACTGCATGCGGGCAGCCTGGCTCCCTGCTAACTGCTTTCTTTTTGCAGAGTTCAATGATCCTGGGCCATGGTTTAGTGTAAAATTTGTAAGTTAAGGTTAAGATGTACTGTAAATATGAGTGCGCCCCCGGCATGTTTGTCTTAGCGCCGGCAATTTTATTTAAGTCGTCCGTGTGAGTGAGTTTGTTTAGGTAGTTACGCAGCCCTCAGGTTATTTATTTTGGGGACACGAATACCATGAATGTCGCACTCAGGGATCCGTAGGTAAAATGTACTAGGGGAAAACTACACATGATGGCACACGAAAATTTGACGACTCGGGACGAGTCTGTAAAAAGGGGAGGGGGTCGTGTTGTGGTTACCAAATTCGCAAACCACCATTCAGGTCCCTTAGGTGAGGTATCTCGGTAAGTACATGTGTAGTTAGGCCCAAACCCGTTGTCTAGTGGGAATACATGTCATTTTTGCGTGCTGCGACTCTTCAGGATAGCCGTTTTTCTTTTACTATCTTTATTTTGGACCAACCGCCATGATTACCACCACAACCACAACATCAACCACCAACCACAACGCCGCTTCACCACAACCGCCACGACCTTCACGTCACACCTCGCAACTGTCGCATCGCCACCGTTCTTGCGCCGCCTGTGGGTACCGGTGTTGGACTCGTGCAGGGCGCGCGCCGAACAGCGTGTACAAAATCACGGATTTTGTGCTTCAAAAACGGATCAAAAAGCATTCACGCCCACTTTGTCTCGGGCCAATGGGGAGCGAGGTGAAAGGTCGAAGGGAGGGGGTCAAGGATGAGAGGGCGAAGCTACGGGGCTGATAAAAGGACCGTGTTCGTCAGAGGAGGAGAGTAAGAGAGTAGGAGAGTCGAGATCAGAGAGTTAAGACTTCGCGGGCGGTGGAGTTGGCAAGAAGGAGCTGGTCGTCGTGTGCGTTGGAGTCGGGACGGAGCTGTGGAGAGGCGGCGAGGGCAGACGAGGGGGTGCTCGCGTCGTGCAGGGAGCTGCACCCCAGGGAGGCCGACAGCGCGACCTGGCCGAGGTGGAGACGCTCGTTGCGGGGCAATAGGAATCCTCTATACCCCGAGCATCAGCAACCCCCTCCTGTTTCCCCCCGCGCTGAGATAGTGCGACCAAGGGGGCCCCTTTCCCACCCCCTACCAGACACTGCCCGCGAGGCCCGCGGAGTTGAGGCACCATCGCCGCTCCACGTCTCATCACCAGACGGGTAGGCCGACCCGGTCTCGGCCTCAGGCCCGCCTCATCCTTGAGGGTATTCTTTCCTTGGTTTTGGGTATGTGTTGTCGGCGCCGTCTGTGAAGTAAAATTGTATAAGTGTTGCCGTGTGCTCGGTAGTCGGTATTAGCTCTGCATTGTGTTTCTCTTTTATATTTGCTTTTTGTGTAAATTGAATTGTGTTTTTCTTTTCTGTGTGCATTTGGTGGAATTGAATATGTGTGCTTCCCGTGTGCCGCGAATAAATGTGCTTTGTGTTGAACTGTTTCCCGCTTCGCTTCGTCTTTTCCTCTATTGAATCCCCATCTTGCTTCACGTAAAGGGTTGGTAGTGGGCTGAATACGCCCGATAATTAATCGAACCGTCGAGGTCGACGATAACACCGCTCGGTTATTCTGATAGTACGGAACGGGTCGCTTAAGTGGCCCGTGTCCGAAGTCGACCTGCGGCGAGGTGCGATCGCCCCGTCTACCCTCCGCGTGGGTACTTAGGTAGGTCGAATTTGGCGAGCAACCCTATCCCACGCGGGGGCTGATTGGCTCGATCGCGGTGAGACCGAAAGGTCCACCCGTGACTGGTTCCCGGCGTTAGTCCGAGAGGGTCACGACTGGATTGTCCGTCCGGTGGGCGACGTGCCGCGATTCGAGTTACGTGGCCGTCAGCACGCCGGCGGGCGCGAATCCGCAACAATATATATATATATATATATATATATATATATATATATATATATATATATATATATATATATATATATATATACATATACATATACACATACATATACATATACATATACATATACATATACATATACATATACATATACATATACATATACATATACATATACATATATATATATATATATATATATATATATATACATATATACATATATACATACATACATATATACATACATACATATATACATATATACATATATATACATATATATACATATATATACATATATATATATATATATATATATATATATATATATACATATATATATATATATATATATACATATATATATACATATACATATATACATATATATATATACATATATATATACATATACATATATACATATATACATATATATATATATATATATATATATATATATATATATATACATATATATATACATATATATATATATATATATATACATATATATATATATATATATATATATATATATATATATATATATATATATATATATATATATATATACATATATACATATATATACATATATATATATATATATATATATATATATATATATATATATATATATATATATATATATATATATATATATATATATATATATATATATATATATATATATATACATATATACATATATATATATATATATACATATATATATATATACATATATATATACATATATATATATATATATATATAGTAGATTTCCGCCCGCCGGCGTGCGGACGACTGCTTCTAGCCAATGGCCGCCGCTCTCGCCCACCGAACGGACAATCTAGTCACAGCCTTCCGGATCAAACACCGGAATCCCCCTACGGGTGTGTTTTGGGTGCACACCACAGCCTCGTCAACACTCTACTCGCGCTACAGGGTCAATCGCCGAATTGTCAATATACCTAATTAATCGCGCGGGCAGACTACCGAGAGACTGTACCTCAACGGGGCCGCTTGGAAACGAGCCGCTTCAGCAGCTCGCTTCGTTTTGGGATAACCGAGCGGGGTATTTATCGCGCAGCCCCGTTGGACCCGATTCTATTATCGGTTATTTAATAACCAACTATATTCCGAACGCAGAACGGCAGCTCAATTAAGGGAAGAGGACGCAACGAACGGGTTGACATTTGAACAATCACATTTATTTCACAAGACACGTATGCAGGCATGCACGTCAATCAATGCAGCAATGGCAATCATGCAGTTATGTATGCAATCAAGGAGAGCACGCATGCAATTATGTAACATGAAAGGGACAAACCATGAGCAATGCAAAAGAGCTATTTTATCGTCTATCTATTATGTGCACACTTAACAGTTCTACTTACGGACATGGTGCCACAACGTTCATTTAAAAGAAACAAAGAAAAACCCCAGGAAAGACGGGTAGACTGGACCTCTTGGGTCTTTATTTCACGGAGCTGTGATGACTGCAGAAGCTCTGCGAGGCCGGGCTGGTTACCTTCACCTTCGAGGTGCCTCGCTGGGGCGACCCGCGACGTCCCATCCTGACGGCAGCTGTCGTGACCGCGGTCCGGCCCAGGCCTCGTTTGATGGCCTGGTGATTTGGGCCCAGCCGGCAGCACCTCAGAAGAACGAACGGGTCTTTTGCTCTTTCAGAGTTGATGCTCTCTTTAAGAGCCCGTCCGTCCCTCAGCGCTGCTCCGACTGTCCTGAAGCCTGATCACCTCGGACCGTTCATTTCTGGTTGGCGATCTCTCTCGGGTTCTCCCCACGTCCCACACACGAACGTGCAGTTCTGCGTGGCAAGGCTGGCCTGGCTGTACTCCCAGCTCCGTCTCCTCGGTGAACCCGGACCTCCACTGCCCTCCACTGAACTCGAACCTTGCTCCTCACACCACTCCAAACCCCGACCGACTGCACTGAACTGGTGCTCTGCCCACCTTTTTATAGGGTTCGTGAGGCGAGGTTTGATCTTCGCTCTTTCACCTCTGACCCCCACTGGCTCCGCCCCTCTTGATCCCCTGATCCGAATTCCGAGGCGAATCTTGGGGCGAGCGGACGTGGTAGAGATCATCGATGCTGAAGGGAGAGCGGACGTGGTAGAAATCACCGTCGCTGGCAACGAGGAAACCTCCGCGTTTGTTTGCAGCGATCTCGCCGTGGCCGGCGCAAAGATGGCGGCGCCCGCGGAGCCGAAGGTGAAGCGATATTGTTTCATTGTTGGGTATTGGGGGAGATGCAGTTTAGGAGATGGTGGTTGGCATTGTGGAGAAGGTGGTTGTGGTTGGCATCGTGGAGAAGGTGGTTGTGGTTGGCGTCGTGGAGAAGGTGGTTGTGGTTGGCGTCGTGGAGAAGGTGGTTGTGTGAGGGCGGTTGTGGAGGAAGCGGTTGTTGTGGTTGAAATGCGGTTGGCATTGTGGAGGTGGTGGTGGTTGTGGTTGAAATGCGGTTGGTCCAAAATAACGATAGCAAAAGAAAAACTGATAACTCAAAGATCACAGCCCAGCACATGAATAATTGCCCGTTAGACATCGGTGGGGAAATCTATCTGAACACAGACTTATTGACATAACTGATCTAAGGACCTATATGGTGCTTTGCGAATTTCCACAGCCGTAACAATATAAATAAATGTGTGTGTGTATTTAATTAAAAGTGGTCAGATGACCGAAACCTTATTTAGTAGAGATTCCCCATATAATTGCCATACTTGTGCATTCCAATGTCTGAAAATCCATTCAATCATGTGAGGTGTCTGCTGGTTGCATCAATTATGGAGGTGTGGCTATGCTGCTCATGGATTTCTTGCCAGACCTTGGGATATGCATTTGGAATTTGGCCAAGGTTCTTGTACTGATTGCACAATCTATTAAAAAAAAATATTGGAAGGATGTCATGCTCCAATTGGCAGCACACCCTGCTGGCACTCCATCAGAACAGCATTTTTGGGGGGTTTTTGGCTACAAATCGAGGCTCGTGGAAGAGCTAATACTAGTACACTGAACGGAGCAGGACACAACAGCAGAAAAGGAGCAGTGGAGAAGGGGGGAAACACCAACATCAGAGTTGAAGGCCAAGATAGAGGGAGACTTGGACAAACAATGGGTGTGGGGAGGAAGGGGTGTGGGTGGTAGGAGAGGATGCATCGGTGGACAAGATGGATACAGAAGGAGTTAAACCCCTTTGAGAATCGAAGTCAAATTGGTCAACTAAAAGGGCCTGAAGATAATACCTCCGAATTGTTCTTTCATTCTGACGACTTGGAGAGGAAAAGCATTATAAATGCTATTACTGCTGGAGCGATTTTGTGTAAAGCACATGGGTATGGCTGCATCTGAGTCCTGTAACCTCGGCAGATTAATTACCAAGTTAGTGTAATTCTGTATTGATGTGCTGTTGGCAAGTAATAGCACTCATGATGATCAAAGGGCATGGTTAAAATGTCAATGCCACCTTCTTTTTGCAGCACGTATTGTCGAGTCCCTCTTGGTTTGTGCTAACTTTGAATGTGGATGAAACTTTGAACGGTGTGTTTCAAATTCTTGTATCTGAACTTGGTTATCTTCATTACATGTATGGACTCGGTTATGTTCTGGCAGGACCTGGTGAATATTGACATGTTTTTGACGGCCAAGGAGGTTGAAGAGTCTTTGGCACGTCGGGAAACGGCCACCTGCCTCTCCTGGTGTCACGATAACAAGTCTCGTCTACGCAAGATGAAGGTACATGACCTTTTTAACCTTGACGTGTCATCTTGCTGAAAGGGGGACCCAAATTCTCAGACGACCTCGACGCTAATTCATCCCTTGATACCATACAAAATAGATATGATGTGTTTTTCTGATTTCCGAATTATAAAGTGGGTAAATTTGCGATTTAAAAGTCAAAATCTTCTTATTCATATTTGCCATGATGTCGCACCAGAAAGTAGACAGTCGTATCCGTACTGGCTCCAGGTTGCATCGCGGTACGATTTAACGCAAATGGCGAATAATTTTCGTTTTTCCACAAATATGCCGAGTCTATGCATCCTTGGTGCTTGCATAGCAATACAAACCGGAAATGGTTTCATGCTACACCAATGGGCGAAATAGTCTGAGTTTGCCAGAAATTGGACGAGGTTTGTCTGAAATACCCGAGTGTGGCTCAGGTCGACAAAATGTTCACTTTTGTGCTCGGAACATTTTACTGAGCACTGCTATAAAACAATAGAGATGGCTGGATCTTGTGGTTATCTCCTACGATTGAGAGAGGATGCGATCCCCAACATTGAGCAGAAGAAACGACAATCGCTCAACTCTAAGACAATCTCTACCCAGCTACCAGCACATATACACGGGCGATTTGAGCGATGAATCAAACCCCTGTTGCCATTGCCCGGCAGTTACAAGAACACTGGAAAAACAATTATCTATCAACACATTTATACAAGTTAAATCAACCACTGTCTATTTATCGTGGAGATAAAGTATGTACATATCGTCTACTCGTCTGAGAGGATTTGACCAAGGACGCTAAATCTTTCTGGGTATCCCCTCCCTCCCCCCTCCACAATCCCCCATAATACTCACCACCATCCCCCCTCCCCCTTTCAACCTCCCCTCCCCCTCCACAATCCCCATATACTGGGAGGGACATCGACACCTCACTGACATGAAGGCGGGACACAACACAGACGCGTAGAGTCCCGGAAAAGTATGAAACAGGATGATCCTGTAACATACAAGACACCTGGTTAGCCTGCGACGGTGGGACAAAGCATCCACAGTGTCCAAGTGAATCCATTTTGTCCATGCTGTCGAGCGATAATGGGCATTTCTGCTCGAGTAATATATAAACCAATTTATCAATTGATACAAAATCACTCCCTTATAAATCGTCACTTGAACAGAAGATCAAATCCTTCTGAGCTGAAGTGAACACTGAACATGTGACCAGCGTTTTCATCTTCAATAACACTTTCGCCGCCTTCCTTTGAATAGCTCGCACAAGGCTCGAAACAATACGGCTCCACAATTCCCCCGAAAGCGTTTCCATCATCAATTTTGTCTCCAACTGTTCCTTCAAAATCCCAATTATCCGTTTCTACATTCTGAGAACCTTCAGGCTTGCTGATGGTGAAATCGGTATCTGAATCCGAGCTCAACATGAAAACGTGAAAGCCACCGTTCGGATCAATCTGGCTTCCAGATGTGACGTCACTGGTGAAATCGAAACTCTCGGGCTTTTTTGACATTTTGTGATTCGGAAAAAAAATTCAAATTCTATTTCCCTTTGAATTTGACAATAGTTAATGATTCTCAATGGATTCCAGAAAAATAAAAATGAAAAATTGCGTTTGGCTTCCCCTTTAAGACCACTCTGCTAATAAACAACAAAACTGCAGAATATTCCCAGTGAAGTTGAAAGATTTTTTTGGAATTCGCACACATCCCGCTGAAGCTTATCGCCCCCCTGGGGTTGTCTCCTTTAGAGCTCCTTGGAGTTCCGCTTGCGCATCCAGGAATTCATCGAGCTGGTGCGTGCAAACCAGCGTTTGGAAGCGGTCCGGTGAGTCTGCGCTTACCATTTGTGGTGCAGGAGGAAGGACTGCCAAAGAAACCACTTGTCTGACGACATATCAACCTACCAGAGCTAGTGCTAAAACCTGCAGCCATTTTGTAAACGCATAACCAGTAAATTGGATGTGATGACTAAATCTAATAAGTATGGTATTTCTGACAAACATTTAAGGGTAACTCCTGTAATGTAATTTCGTCGCAAATGCTTCTCCACAAAGGATGAATGAATGTAAAGCAAAAGTGAATGTGTTGTCTGCAGCCATGCACGGAAGCATCTGAGCCAGGCAGAGGGACAGCAGCTGGAGGAAGTGCGGCAGGTTATGGGTATGCTTGCTTTTCCAGCGGAAACACACCTGTCCCCATACAAGGTTGGTCTGCGCCCCATATTTCCTGTCACAATAACCAGAGATTACCAAATGGTGGCACCACCATCTTTTCCTCCCATTCCCTGCAACAAGATGTTGGTTTGGCTATTCGTTTAGTTAGGTTAAGGGGAGGGCAGGGAGACAGAAGTGCAGATGCATGAATAGATTCATCACAATCACAACCAACATCATCAGCCTTGTCCATGTGGTTTAGGCTCTCTTGTTCAGAGCTTAAAAGATTCTCCCAAATATTTCACAAATTAGCTGGCAGGCCTGACTTTCAACTGGAGTTGGTTAGGGCAAGAATTTGGAATTTGACCGGGGCACCGCCATACGTACCTTCCATATTGTGGGCACTTGTAATGTCCATCAACAATCAATGCTGTACATTTCATTCTTGTTGTATGTAGTGCAGTATTCCAAATCTTCAAAAGTACATTGCATTCTATCTTTGTCTCATCAGACAAACTGCATACCCGTTGATGCAAGCCTTGCTTGCACAGTAATTGGATTATATTTCATAGTCTAGTGGAGAATCAAACCCAGATCAAAGAGGAGGAGTGAGTGCATCATAAGGGGCGTTCAAAAAGTTCCACAAACTGACAACAGGGCAAGTAAGATTTGAACCCAGATTCAAATCCCAAAGTCTTGTTTAAAATGTTTGTCCACTGTCTACCAACGTATAATTGGTTGGAGGTTTGGGGGCTTGGAGGAGGAAGGGACGACAAATATGGTATCGTTTTCGCTCGACCATCATTCGACACAGCAAAATCGATTCGCATAAACATTGTTCGTCTCGGCTGATCATAGTCGTAAATATTATTTGCCGATTTAACATGTCACATGAAGAGTCGGATTGATCGAAGGTACGAAATTTTGAGCAGATATTCAAAAGTGCGTTCATTCCTTTGTAAAGATTTAAATTGTACACCCATGTATGTGTGTCACAAGCAGCTTTCAAGCCAAGCATCACAAGTTAATCGCATTCGGTGTTCATTTTGATTTTGCATCTCCAACACAGGATCCACCGTGCTAAGTAGAATTTTCCACACACCGGTGGTACGGTCCTTCATTCAAAGTACGATCTGACTGCAAATTGATAATGGCTGTTATGATCTGAGTGTAGATAGTTTGGAAAGAGGTGTGTTTATCACGTTTTTCAAAATTATATGATATCGCAGTAGGTTTGAATAAAATAGCTTTGGGCTTAAAAGGGAGTTTAAAAAAAATTTTTTTAACTAATTTAAGGCTCGTGTTGGAGCTTGCGCACAGTACAAGGGCATTGGGAGACAACACTGTACTTTTACTTGAACTGCAAGGACGTGTTGATGAACGACGGACAAATGAACATGCTACATGGGATTTGAATCTGGGATACAAGCATCACGAGTTGGTGGTGAGAAAAAGTTTGTGAACCCTTTAGAATTTTCTCTATTTCTGCATAAATTTCACCTAAAATGTGATCAGATCATCATCTAAGTCCTCATTAAACAAATTGCACAAAAAAAATGTGTTTTCATTTATTTATTGAGCAAAATGATCCAACATTCAATTTCTTTTTCGGAAAAAGTATGTGAACCTTTACATTCAATAACTGGTGGCACACCCTTGAGCAGCAATAACTTCAACCAAATGTTTCCTGTAACTCTTGATCAGTCCTGCACATCAGCTTGGAGGAATTTTGGCCCATTTCTCCTTGCAGAACTGCTTCAACTCAGAGATATTTAAGGGCTTTTTTTGCATGAACTGCTTGCTTCAGGTTCTGCCACAACATTTCAATTGGGTTAAGGTCTGGACCTTGACTTGGCCATTCCAAAATGCAAAATCTCTTCTACTTCAGCCATCCTTTTGTAGATTTACTTTTGTGTTTAAGATTGTTGTCTTGCTGCACGACCCACTTTCTGTTAAGCCTGACCTCATGGACGGATGCCTTGACATTATCCTGTCAAATTTGCTAGTACAATCCTGAATTAATGGTTCCTTGAATGATGGCAAACCATGATACTCCCATGCTTCATGGTTGGGATGAGCTTCTTATGTTGGAATGGAGTGTTTAGTTTTCACCAAATAAGTTTCTCATTTAAGCCAAAAAGTTCCACTTTCGACTCAACTTTCCACAGAACATTCTTTCAATAGCCTTCTGGATCATCAAGGTGGTCTTTGGCAAACTTGAGATGGCCAGCAATGTTGTTCCTGGAGAGCAATGGTTTCCTCCTTATCCTGCCATACACACCATTCCTGTTCAGTGTTTTCCTGATGGTAGTTTCATGAACACTGACATTCGTTAATGCAAGAGAGGCCTGCAGATCCTCAGACGTGACCTTTTGGGTTCTTTGTGACCACCTGGATTATTGTATGTCTTGCTGTTGGAGTGATTTCGTTGACCGACGACCCCTGGAAAGAGTAACAATGGTGTTGAATTTTCTTCATTTGTACAGAATCTGCCTGACGGTGGATTAGTGGAGCCCAGTATTTTCAGAAATAGTTTTGTCACCCTTTTCAAGCCGATGAGTATCACCTGTCTTTGTGAGGTCCTCGGGAATCTCTTTTGATCGGGGCATGATGCTTCCACGAACCTGTATGGTGAAGACTAGACTCTGATGGTGATGAACAAAGTTTATGTTTTTCAAATAGGACAGAGCCAACCAAACTCACGATTGTCATCCCATTGATTGAAACACCTGACTAATTATCCCCTTAATTGAGCCAATTAACCTCGGGGTTCACATACTTTTTCCGACAATGAAATTGAATGTTGGATCAATTTGCTAAATAAATAAATGAAAAAGTAGACTTATTTATTTATTTATGTGTGCTATTTGTTTAATCTATTACCAGCAAATACAACCCGTCCCTTCGCTGACGGGAATACTCAGGAGAGGAGAGGGGCGGGAGGAGGAGTGGGTGAGTGAGGAAGTGGAACAAAGGGGTGGGGGGTGGAGGGGCGAGGAGGGGGGGGCGGTGACAGCGATGCCTCACCAAACGTCGCTATACACTCTGTGGGGGGAAGGTGGAGGGGGTTTGGGAGGAGGTAAGCCTGTGGGGAAGGGGTTCTGGACTTGTGTTTGGTAGGGGAACTTGTGGAGGGAGGGGGGGTAATGTAGGATTGAACGAAATAGGGTACATTAATAGAGCACGCAGAAGCTGCTTGGAAATATCCATGGAGGGTAGAGGGGGGGAGGGTGAGAGAAGGCAGTGAAAAGGGAAGGCAGCATGAGGTGAAGGGAAGGGCGATCAAAACACGCTCAAATGGCAACATTTTCTTTTTAACTGCTGGGTTCTATATAAAACTGAGCATGAGCATTTAAAACCCAGGCTATCTACCTGGCAATGACCTGCCTGCTTGCTTGCCTGCATGCATGTATGCATGCATGCTCGCACATGCAGCGACCTTTGCACCCCTCTGGTCGGCTCACTCCGAATCCGATTCATACATCCTACACTCTGGGGAAGCAGTTGTAAATTCAAAACTGAGCCGTCAGTCCTTAACAGTCCCCTTAACAGAGGGGAAGGTGGGAGAGAGAAGGCAAGAGGGTGGAGGGGGAAATGAGAAGGGGGAGAGAAGAGTCAGGGGGGGGGCACCAAGTTTAATGTCCGATCCGAGAGACCGCACACACATTGATGAATTGCTCTGTGAAACACTGGGATGACAGTTTATAGCTGGGTCGGAATTCAAAGCCAGGCCAGACAGCTTAGAGTGAGTGTGCGTACCTCTAAGCTATCCTGCCGTGATGTGGCAATTCATTGCTTTGTAACCGCTGAAAACATTTTTTACTCATTGTAATCATCTAATTTATTTTGCCTTCCTAACTCTGGAGATGTCCCCACAGAGAACCCCACATGGAAGCTTGTAGAGCACTCGTCTAAGTACCTTAAACACTCAAGCAAGCATTCCAACAAAACAATTGAAGAGATTTTAAAAACAAAACAAAAGGAAACATAAAAATTTTTTTACGTATCTGTCTGTCCAAGTGATTGGTTATTTCACGAAAGCAGATCGTACAAAAAGGGGAAACAGTGTGTTACATAAAATAACACAAATTCAGCGGATGAGTAAGAAAACGATGTATACCCAGAATAATTTTTTATTACAGGTAGATATACATTAATATATTTGCATTAATCCTTCCTATAATTCATGGACCTGTTTCACGCTAATCCTACAGTTCTGGGCTGATTACATCCAAACTTGCTACATAGGATCAGCATGACCCCAATTAATGTAAAGGGGTGTTTTTACCTTTCCCGTGGTCTGGGGGGGGGGGGGGAGGGGAGCACCAATTCACTATGTAAATGTGTATCGTGCAGTGCCACCTTAAGGTGGGAGAGGGTATTACAAGTCCCCACCATTTACATTGCAGTATTCCTGTCCCCACGTTTTCCAGTGCAGTGAGATGTTTTTGAATTATAAGCAGTCGTTGTATTTTTTTCATGCATGTAGCCTGGGTTATTTAAATTTGCATATGTTGAGTTGTCAGTTGCCTATACACCACCCAAATAAAGGTTTGCATCAGAAGAACGTGTTTCATGCTTGGAACAAGATCACTCATAGGGTGGGTATTCTGTTGGTCTTTTATAAAGAAAGCAGATAACACAAAAAGGTGAAAAAACAAAAAACAAACTTCGTTATTTCCAAATAAAGGTCCCCTCTGGACTGTATCGCCACAGTTTGGAAAAGCAGCTTCGATCCCGTTGGATAATTATTTTTTGTTGCGCTAAATGAAGTTGCACTTTCTGCACATTCCTTAATCTTTTCTTCAGTCAAAATAATCGTCCGAACAGTAGAAGTTAAATTTAATGGTTTGCTTAAGTAAATACACATAAAAATTGCTAATTTGTTAAAGTTTTCAGATTTCACTCCAGATTGACACTTATTTAGTCCACGAGATGCAATTCCCAAATCCGATGTAATATTTTCATGATATACTTTAGTCTGTGAGATGCATCGTGTTTCCAAGGCAAGACATGTTTTACTAAGCTGTTAATTATCTTCAAAAAGGGGTGTTTGAATTTACTCAAACATCCAATTTTCATTCATGCACTTCCTTGGAGTTCCCTTCATATGCAGGTAAAGTTCAGGGCAGCTCAGTTTCATGGTTCTGAAGTTGTGGAGGGGACACACACACACTCACTCACCTGATCACATTTTAGGTCATTTATACAGAAAATTTGAAAGGGTTCATCAACTCTCTCAGCACTGTAAGTGCCCAGATTGGATAGACAAATGGGCCAGTGTTTCACCACGATGGTACCTGACTCGGTGGTGAATCAGAGAAATTAACAATTGATCTTTTAAAAGCAGGTTTTGGGTCGCTGATGACCGCGTGATTCGAAGGTTGTAATCGCATTAATAATCGTTGGGCAATTATTTTCTTACATTTGAAACTCAAAATATGCTTTGAAACTTACATTTGAAACTCAAAATAAACCCCGAAATTAACTTTTAAGTCAAAACTTTTGTCAGTGATCGAAAAACAGACCGGAATTTACTGAAGATGCTATGACGTCACGTTCTCCGAAAACTTTGTGAACATTCGGAAATAGCGTGTGAACAATGTCGAGATGCGAATCAGAGAGTGGTTTCAGCAGCGATGAAGTTGAGTGTTTTCATTCCGATATTGCCGAGGACGAGTCTGAGGATGATGGGAATTTATACTATGGAGTTTCTGGCCCTGAGCCATATACATTTGAGCCACTTGCAAGTACCAGAAAACGGCCTATTTCGTGTACAAGTGGCAGGACTGACTGCCCGGCAGTTCACACTGACAGACTCCCACCAGACAGATTGGTTTGTAGATTTTCATTTTCTTGTTCGATGCATAAAATAATGTAAAGTTTGATTCGTCTGTGACTTGATATAATAATTTTAACCCTCTAGTCACTCAAGAGTCAGAAATAGAATGAATCAATAATGGACCCAAATATATTATACACCGTAGCCTTGGCGTTGAAGTTTTTCTGACAGCTGAGCTTCACCCCAGCGAAAGTGAACAGTTAGAACAAACCCCAACTTTCAAGAGGCTGTTGTGGCATATAAATACCAAAGCATGTTTCGCCTCATTGGGAAATATTCTACCAAATTTAGAAAAAAAAGTGGAAAATTGATCAATTGAAATGAAATAGCCCAATTTGCTGATGCTGGTAAAGAAGTAATTTAATCAAGAATAAGTTGATTTGTTGAGATTTTTTCATGCTTGTGTTTTTCAGAAAGTTTATTTATGTGTTTTTCCATGTACTCTTTAAGAATACATTTCAAGGTTTTTCTCATTTAAACTCAACAATTGATTCTGTGACAGAGCAGTATCTGGAGAACTTGTCAACTAACAACTCATATTCACAGAGTGGTGATCAGATGTGTTTATGTCTTCGTAATCCTCGGTTGTGAAATGGTCACCACAAATGACAAGTCTATCCAAAGGGTCCTCTTTACCCGTTTTCTTTGGAGGTAAATTCGCCCGTTTTGTTTGTACAAATCTTATCCACTGCCGGCGAATGTTTGATTCCTTCGGGAATCGGTGGGAGTGATTACCCGTTTTCCAGCCATTTTCGCAAAACATGACACGTACAAGGCATGATGTACAAATGTCCAAATAACTTTGTTCTACAATAATTCAAAATTAAAAAGGATAATATAGACAGTTGCAAGCTCAAAAAAAGTGAAGAACGGCCCGCCGAACTGGACACTTCTTCAATGAGCGAGTGAGCGTCCGCTTTGTTTTGGAGAACGTGACGTCACCATCCATATATGGGCACGTGGCTGTTTTTTTTCAACAGCCTCGAGAAATAACAACTTCAGAGTTAAATTTCATTAATTTTCCAATAGTTAGGCAACCACAATAGTTTGCATTGAACTATTTAATGCACATATAATCATCTTTATAAATTTTCAGAACATGTTTGGTGACCTGCAACCTGCTCTTTAATGGGAAGCTTGTTTCCATGTATAATGAATAACCTAAATCTTTGGTCGTTTCTTTTTTATTTTATTTTTGGAATCTAGTTGGTGACAGCAAAATATTACATTTTAGGATGAAGGCATTTGCAACTTTTAAGGAGCAGATTCATGGGTGTGTTGCACATCAGATTTTATCCTGGGGTAGAACTTGTACGTCAGTGATGTGGTAGTCTGTTTCGGGTTAGCTCATTTTTATTGCTCTGCTTCACCACCATCAATCTTACAATGCATTAGGCAGATTACCTCTTTAAAACTGGCTCTTTATCGACTTTGCCAAGTTGTCTTGGCATTTTTATTTCTTCATTTTGACAGTCTGTCATTTTTATCTTTGATTATCAATTAGTCATCACTGTGTCTTGCGGTTCTCATGGTTCTGCCTGACCCTCATTCACTGCTCGAGGCTCACTATTGCACTATACTAATAAATAGGCTCCAAGGTTCATGGAGAAGCTGCGACACAAGTCATGCACACATACAGACACATACATGACTTTATTTTTCAAAAAAATATATATAACTGCTGCTGAGATTGGGAGGAAGTTGTCATTTCCCAGAGCACTGGGTACGAGCAATGTAATATTTTTGACCTCACTTTTCTCTCCACACTCAGCTTGCTTGTTTCCACCCATGGCAACTCTCCGATTGCGGAACCATCTTTCTTGTTGTTCATCCTATATGCTTTCCAACCCTCCAGGATACTGCCGTGTTCATTTGTCGAGTGAACTCCAACACTTGTAGTGGAGAAATCAAACTGCCCAGATTGTGGTCGAAACGGAACCTTTTGTTTTATTTGCCAATAAGTCCAATGCAGGTTTCCCCTCAAGATGGGATATATCACCGGATGTTTAGTAACACGTCTCCGCAGGAGCTTTTGGAGCCTGGCCGCTGGAAGCTGCTTGCCCAGCAGTTTCACTACGATAACTATCGTCTCCACCAGCTCGGCAGCGACTCGGTGTTGGCTGTCACGCTGCAATGTGGCCTTTCTGCCATCAAAACCTCGTATCCTCAGTTTGCAATGTTTACTCACTTGCTATCCAACTGAGTTTGCATGCTTGTATTTTTAATTGGTGGGGGAGATCTTACCACATACTACAAAGGAGAAAAATCCCTCATGGTAATTGTGTAGGTCTGTGGTAAATGTTATCTACCTTTTCCACCGTCAAAGGTTGTTTTCACTTCTGTCAGTCGGTTTGTGGGCAGAATATCTCAAAGTTGTGAACGCATTTGAATGAAACTTCGTTGACAGGTTGCGTGTGTGACGAGGATTAAGATCCGAATCTTTTTTTTCGATTTTGGTGAAGATCTGGATCTGGTTACGAGAATTTTTTAATTCCCCAAGTGATTCTTAACCATTGAGTGATGAGGCCCCAAAATGGCATGATATCTCAGTTGTGAACGGATCATGGCAACTTGATGGATGAGTGGGGTGAGTGACCAGAACAAGTTGATTCGATCTTGGTGAATGTCCAGATGCAGATCTGACCCATCAGTGGGATACAAAGCGTAACCTGTTCAGCTTGGTATGCGCTCTACCAAGTGCAGTTCTGGTCTTGGAGGTTCATCCTCAACGCCTGATCAGCAACACAGCAATCTGAAATAAAGCTTGCCCCCAGCAATACTTACTATTCAACACCACATAACTTAATGGATACTTCGAACAAATGCTTCATTTGCATATTCGTATAATGGTGATAAACTACTGCATTAATCAATTGATAGGGAATGCGAAGGATAAATGGATATGACGCTTAAAAGCTGATGCACGATAGAATGCATGTATTGTAACCCTTCTAGTGCTCCTTAGCAATGACCCACAGACAGTGCTACAAGGAGGACGGCACACAGCATCCGGAGTGCCCAGTGTGCAGTCGCTGGTTGAACCAGCTCGCTGCGCCGCTGCCGATGGCTTACTGTGCAAACTCTCGTCTGGTCTGCCGTATCTCTGGACAGGCGATGAACGAGAACAATCCCCCCATGGTTTTGCCCAATGGATATGTCTACAGTTACAATGTACGTGTCACATGGAGGTGGGGGCTATGGGTTAGGCTTGAGGGTGGGGTCAATCCCGTCCCTTTTGTGCTCAAAATTGGATGTACCATTTTTGTAAATGTTTTGGTTGCTTCTATTTGCTTCAAAATCTTAAGAAATGAGTTGCCACATTTACCTTGATGTACATCCAATTGGTTTCATTATTGTTTTTCTGGTTGTGGGTGAAAGCTTGCATGCACTATTCGTGGGATGTTGACTTTGTGCCATTTATAAACCTGCCTTTTCATGCCCATAGTCATTGCTGTCTCTACGGGAAGGAGATAAGGTGACCTGTCCACGTACGAAGGAGACGTTCAACTTCTCTCAAGTGGAAAAAGTTTTCATCATGTGACAACTGAGCCAGAAGAACCGAGAGTTTCCGTTGTATGGAAGACCCGAGTCGAGATTGGGGACTAATTGACGTCAAACGTTAATTCTTCAACACAACAGCATGTCCAGCTGCTTCATTAATTTTAATACGTGCATCGCTGATGGCACTGCCTGAACTTGGGTGTTAAATCTTTGCATTAAAGGCCTGTACAAAGCTGATTCTTATCAATGTGCAGCATGCTGCAACTTATGTTAATTTTTTGTTGTTGTTGGAAATATTCAAGCTGCATCATGTGGAGCTGTGGTGAAAGAAAACTCGTGTCATTGCAGCAAGGCCAAGACGGCCCATTAAATACAAGTGGTGGATTTATTTCCCAGACTTGTGCTGCTCAGCATCCATCCCAGAGTTTGGCAAAACTGGAACCGTGTGATAAATGTGCAATTTTTATTGTTCAAAACACGCTCTGCACCTCAAACCCACCACTCTTCGTTCACTGTGAGATTGAGCCAACTTGTCAAACAGCAGAGTCAGTGGCCCATCGGCCCACGCATTATTGCTGAGTGGCATGCACTGACCTTAGAGATTTAAGTGTTACTTGTAATCACAGACTATTGCTCAGTCAAAGGTCTGCTTGTTGCACAGCTTTACACCCATCAAAATTAAATGTTGCATATCATCATTTTATCCTTTTTTCAACTCGATATTTGGGTGAAAGGAAAAAAAGAATTGATCACTTGCCACAGAGGATTAAAAGGTATTTTTAATCTCTTGGGGTTTATAAACACCCTTCACAGTACTGCTTCAGTTGAGAGGTTAAGGTTTTTGTGGGCAGCTTCAGTCTACCAAAAGTTCCAAGGTGGTTGTAGGAGCTGATAGGATGGTAAGATGGTCACATTGACTGGGATGCTGATGATTGCCCACGGCTCGGTGTGCCGTGACAACGCCTGCCTGATCATGTGTCTGCAGGTGAGTGGGGAGGAGGGTAGGGGAGTCGTAACAGAGTGGGGAGTAAAAGATAAGGATGAATCCACCTTTCGTGCAACATAGTGATTTAATATATTTTACCTGTTTAGGAGATTTTTCATTGTTTTCCACAGGACTGTGATATGGTTGGTTGTATCACACCTTTGTCTTATTAAAACTTTTTAATTTTTTTTTTGCCCGAATACAAGGTTGGCACGTGGAAGAGCAAACCCGAAATTAAATGGAAATGCCCTTCCCATTATCACGAGAGAAAGGAAAATGTCAGTGTTTTCATATTGCAGAAAAACAACTTGACCCTTCCCCTGTCCCCAACTTTCCTCATCCTCCCTGCCAATTGAAATGTTAAATGCAATTGACCTGAAGAATGTCGTTTTACTTTTTAAAAATATTCGATTCGGCATCGCTTAAGCACATTGTGGATCGAAGTTGTTGCTTTGGAAGTGTTGTGTTCAACTTTTTGTGTAGGGCCTACTTCATGTTGTAAATACATTGAGCCTGGTCTTGGCGCAGTGGTAAGAGAGGTGGCTTGGGACCCAAAAGGTCATGAGTTCAAACCCTGTTGGGCCACTGAATTTATATATGTACATATATATATATATATATTTTCAAACATATATATATATTTTTTCAAAAAACGGGGTCAGTATATATATATATATCTTTTTCTTCTTTCAGCTGCTCCCTTTAGGGGTCGCCACAGCGGATCATCCGTATGATCCGCATAGTGATTTGGCACATGTTTTACGCCCGATGCCCTTCCTGACACAACCCTGGTCACCTCTGACCACACAGGGATATGGTACACCTATTTTAACCGGGGTATACACCGGCCCAGAACACTGGCACTCATTTCGCCGACCTCGGAAGGATGACAGGCTGAGTCAACCCCATGGTGTAATAATTCAGTGGCCCAACGGGGCTTGAACTCAGGACCTTTTGGATCCCAAGCCGCTGCCCAAACCACTACACCAACACCAGGCTCATATATATATATATGGTGTGACTTTCTTCATATATATATATATGTATATATGCTCATATATATATATATGTGGGGTGTGAGATGGAGTATAAAGAAGATTTCTGGAGTGAGTTTGATGAAGTGGTGGAGAGTGTATCCAAGGATGAAGTGAGGACTGTTCTAAAGAGGATGAGGAGGTGATGGGTGGGTACGGTCTCAACAAGAGAAATGTGGAAGGGCAAATGGTGGTTGAGTTTGCTAAAAGAATATATATATATATATATATATATATATATATATATATATATATATATATATATATATATGACGTCATATGTGTCTGCAGGTGAGTGGGGAGGAGGGTAGGGGAGGAGGGTAGGGGAGTCGTAACAGAGTGGGGAGTAAAAGATAAGGATGAATCCACCTTTCGTGCAACATAGTGATTTAATATATTTTACCTGTTTAGGAGATTTTTCATTGTTTTCCACAGGTACATAAAGTACAGGAAAGTATATATATATATATATATGTACCAAGTTGTATAACACCAGGGGGTTGACTCAGCCTGTCATCCTTCCGAGGTCGGTGAAATGAGTACCAGTGTACTTGGCTCGGTGTCTGCCCCGATTTGAATAGGTGTACCATCTCCCTGTATGTCGTAAGAGGTGACCAGGGTTGCATTAGGAAGGGCATCCGGCGTAAAAACCTATGCAAAATCATTATGCGGACAACAAAACGAATTTCCATACCTGATCGGTCGAGGCCCAGGTTACCAAAGAGCGGTACCGGTGGTCAGCAGGGTACCAGTGGAAATTGTGCTTCTGCTGGGCGAAGGAGAAGGAGACGGGGAAGGCGAGTCCGGAAGAAGTGGGAGAGGGGGAAGGGTAGAAGTGTGGAGGTGAGAGTTGGGACGATGACTGGCAAAGGGCGAGAGTTGGCTGATATGATGGAGAGAAGAAAGGTAGACATACTGTGTGTACAAGAGACCAAGTGGATCGGGAGTAAGGTTCGGAGCATTGGAGGTGGTTTCAAACTGTTCTACCATAGTGTGGATGGGAGGAGAAATGGTGTCGGGGTAATCCTGAAGGAAGATTATGTCAAGAGGGTATTGGAGGTGAGGAGAGTTTCTGACCGAGTCATGAGTGTGAAGGTGGAAATTGAAGGGGTGATGATGAATGTCGTCAGTGCATATGCCCCACATGTGGGGTGTGAGATGGAGTATAAAGAAGATTTCTGGAGTGAGTTTGATGAAGTGGTGGAGAGTGTATCCAAGGATGAAAGAGTGGTGATTGATTTCACCGATTCAAAGACAGCAGATTTAAATGGCCATGTTGGGGAAGGGAATAAAGAGGATGAGGAGGTGATGGGTGGGTACGGTCTCAACAAGAGAAATGTGGAAGGGCAAATGGTGGTTGAGTTTGCTAAAAGAATGGAAATGGCAGTGGTAAATACGTATTTCAAGAAGAAGGAGGAAAACAGGGTGACATACAAGAGTGGAGGAAAGTGCACACAGGTGGATTACATCTTGAGCAAGAGATGCAACCTGAAAGAGATTAGAGACTGTAAGTGGTGGCAGGGGAGAGTGTAGCTCGACAGCATCGATTGGTGGTCTGTAGGATGATTTTGGAGGTGAGGTTGAGGAAGAGAGTGAGGGCTGAACCAAGGACCAGATGGTGGAAGCTGAAGAGGAAGACTGTTGCGTGGAATGTAGGGAGGAGGCGAGACAGGTGTTGTATGGTGGTAAAGATGGGTGGGATGATTGGGCAACTGCAGCAGAAGTGGTGAGGGAGAGAGCTCGGAAGGTACTTGGTGTGACATCTTGACAGAGGAAGGAAGATTAGCAGACTTGGTGGTGGAACGAGGAAGTACAGGAAAGTATAAGGAAGAAGGGGTTGGTGAAAAAGAAGTGGGATAGTTCGAGAGATGAAGAAAGTCGGCAGGAGTACAAGGAGTGGCGGGGAAAGGCAAAGAGAGAGGTGGCAAAGGCCAAGGAAAAGGCATATGACGAGCTGTATGAGAAGTTGGATACAAAAGAAGGAGAAAAGGATTTATACCGATTGGCAAGACAGAGGGACCGAGCTGGGAAGGATGTGCTGCAGGTTCGGGTGATAAAGGACGTAAATGGGAATGTGCTGACAAGCGAGGAGAGTTTGTTGAGAAGGTGGATGGAGTACTTTGAGGAGCTGATGAATGAAGAAAATGAGAGAGAGCGAGATGGAAGAGGTGGAGATAGTGAATCAGGAAGTGGGGTGGATTAGTAAGGATGAAGTGAGGACTGTTCTGAAGAGGATGAAAAGTGGAAAGGCGGTTGGCCCAGATGGTATACCAGTGGAGGCATGGAAATGCTTTGGAGAGATGGCAGTGGGGTTGTTAACCAGATTGTTTAATAAAGTCTTGGAAAGTGAGAGGATGCCGGAGGAGTGGAGATTAAGTGTACTGGTTCCGATTTTCAAGAACAAGGGTGATGTGCAGAGCTGTGGAAATTACAGAGGGATAAAGTTGTTAAGCCACACCATGAAGTTGTGGGAAAGAGTCGTGGAAGCTCGGTTGAGAGGAGAGGTGACGATCTGTGAGCAGCAATATGGGTTTATGCCAGGAAAGAGCACCACTGATGCAATGTTTGCTTTGAGAATGTTGATGGAGAAGTATAGGGAAGGCCAGAAGGAGTTACATTGTGTGTTTGTGGATTTAGAGAAAGCTTATGATAGGGTGCCAAGAGAGGAGTTGTGGTATTGTATGAGGAAGTCGGGAGTGGTGGAGAAGTATGTGAGGATGGTGCAGGATATGTATGAGGACAGTGTGACAGCGGTGAGGTGTGCGGTAGGAATGACGGACCGGTTTAAGGTTAAAGTGGGATTGCACCAAGGATCGACTCTGAGCCCTTTCCTGTTTGCAATGGTGATGGACAGGTTGACGGACGAGATCAGACGGGAGTCTCCATGGACGATGATGTTCGCGGATGACATCATGATCTGTAGGGAGAGTAGGGAGCAGGCTGAGGCGAGCCTCGAGAGGTGGAGGTACGCGCTGGAGAGAAAGGGGAATGTTAGTCAGTAGGAGTAAAATGGAGTACATGTGCATAAATGAGAGGGAGGGTGGTGGTATTGTGCGGTTGCAAGGAGTTGAGGTGGGGAAGGTGAATGGGTTTAAATACTTGGGATCAACTGTCCAAAGTTACGGAGAGTGTGGGAGAGAAGTGAAAAAGCGAGTGCAGGCAGGATGGAGTGGTTGGAGAAGAGTTGCAGGAGTGATTTGTGACAGAAGGGTAGCTGCAAGAGTGAAGGGGAAAGTATATAAGACGGTAGTGAGACCAGCTATGTTGTATGGTTTGGAGGCGGTGGCACTAACAAAAAGACAGGAAGCGGAGCTGGAGGTGGCAGAGTTAACGATGCTGCGATTCTCGTTGGGAGTGACGAGGATGGACAGGATAAGGAATGAGTATATTAGAGGGACTGCACAGGTAGGACGGTTTGGAGATAAAGTGAGAGAGGCGAGATTGAGATGGTTTGGACGTGTGCACAGGAGGGAAGCGGAGTATATCGGGAGAAGGATGTTGAAGATGGAGCCGCTAGGCAGGAGGAGAAGAGGAAGGCCAAAGAAGAGGTTCATGGATACGGTGAGGGCGGACATGCGGGTGGTTCGAGTGTCAATAGAAGATGTGGAGGATAGAGCGAAATGGAGATTGATCATCCGCTATGGCGACCCCAAACGGGAGCAGCCGAAAGAAGAAGAAGAAGAAGAAGATGTTGTAAATGCATTCATTTATCAAAGTGCTCATTCGTATTGCAATAACTGGTCGCCATGCGAGAACATTACCCATCCTTGCCAGACAGGAAGACTGCAGGAATGGAGGTGTCACGCCCTGTTCCATCTGTCACCATGTCCACAAAGCCACCGTCTTGCTCGTATGGTTCAGACAGTGACCGGATAGTGCTGTCTGCAATGACCACGGCCCGTGCCCCATAGCGTTCGACCGCCTTGGCTTTGGATACAAATGAGCAGCCACTGTGTAAGGGCAGGGACGAACATGACATCACAAGTTATTGGTCCTGATTTCACCATTTATTCCATTACAGGATGAGAATGCGGTCCATTCCACTAAATAGTCTGGATGAGAAAGTCTTTCAGATGAATCTCACCGAACTAACATCATACAAAATATATTGTTTGGCCGAGGCGAAGTGAAGCAAAGTCAGACATCCATTCTCCACCTGTGTGTGTCTGTCTGAAAAAATAATGGAGGGGAGAAAAAAAAAAAGTCCCCATAACCTGTTCTTGATTGGGTGACCCAACTTGTGTATGTCCCATTATATATATTGTTACGAATTTGGAATTCAATTGCACACAACATACAGGTTCCCTTAGTCAGCTATGTCGATAAGTGCTTGTTCCCGAGATAGCTCACCTTCCATTGTTTAAATGTTTCGAAATCGATTAGATGCGCTGCGAATCGATTTAATAGTTAGGGAGCGAACAATGGAGACGTCCCTCCCCCTCTTCTGCGAAGAGGAAGAAGAACCCTGCGTGACGTCAACAACTCCCTCCCACCCGTGGTTGAGCGGGGGGGTGGATCACAAGGGTATGAGTCACGCCGGGTGCGGGGGAGGGGGTGCAAAGGATAAAGAGGACATCTTTTCTTTGTTCGTTGGGAGTCCTGTGGTAGGGCTGAGTTCGTGAACGTCCCGTGTAAAGAGTTTGTGGGAGTCCCGTGGCAGAGTTCGTGAAGTCCTGTTCTGAGTCCCGTGTGCAGAGTTCGTGTGCTGAGTCCTGTGGGAGGAGTAAGTTTTTTTTTTTTTTTTTTTTGTTGCTTCGGAGAGAGCAGTCGTTCAGGCATCGGGTCCTGCTTGGCTTGAGGCCTTCGGAAGCTTTTTTTGCTTCGGCTGGCTCAGTGAACTTCGGCTGCTGCTTTGTTTTGGAAGGAACTTGAGCCGGTTGTTCGGCTCGAGCTGCGAGTGGAGGCTTCTTCCTCTTCCTCTTGGTTCGAGGAGCTTTTCTTTCTCCATTTTGTTTCCCGGCTTGGTGCGAGGCATCGGCCTCTTCTTGGAGTTGAATCCCCGGGGAAGCGACGATCGACAGGAAGGATCGGCGCCTCGTCTCACCGGCACGTGTTGAGAAGCGCGGGAGGATTCGCGGAAGCTTTGGGAAGGATCGCGGCGATTGGATTTTAGACGGTTTTTAGTTTAGATTTAGGAAATGGGAATTGTTGGATTTTTGGAGACATGGACAGACCTGGAAATGTGTAGTGGAGACTTAGCTTAGCTACGTAGAGTAAATGGAACGTGCATGAGTTTTAAGGGATGACGAGGGAGCACGAGTTAGTCAGGGGATTTAATTGGGAAGGATGGCAGTATAGAGTGTTGGTGCGAGTTGTGAAATGGAAAGCGTGTGAGGAATGAGTGAGGGCCAGGAGGCCCAAGTGTGTGAGTGGAGCGAATGTGGTATGCATGGTGCGAATGACTGGTTGGGGAGAGGAGTGATTCCCACCCAAGAGACCCCGGGGTCAGTTTAATGTTTAGTTAGTGGATAGTTAAATTTACTAAAAGGAGGTCGTTTTGTTGTTGCTGTCGAGAGAAGGCACAAAACCCGTTTGGAGGGGTGCAGGAGTTTATGGACCGGCTGGGAGTGTGGCTGTGGAAAGTAGAGTTTTGTTTAGTGGGCACCCCAGGCACCGGACTAGTCGGCTACAGTAGGCTAAGGGCCCAAGAGGGGGCCGGGATAGAGTAGTGGGCACGGGCGACCCGTCGGAAACGGGAGCCGTAGCGCCAGAATGCCATGGGGGCAGTGTAGTGGGCACGGGCGACCCTTGGAAAGGGACCCGGGCCATCAACACGCCACGTGGGCATCGGAGGGGGGGCAATGCCAGAGAGGGCAACCCCCACATTTATAGGGAGCAGCTCGGCTCGGAGGCAGCCTGCGGGCCTGGGGGTGCCATGATTAGAGTTCGGCAGAGGGGGAGTTCCTGCCAGTTGAGCCACGCTGCCCAGCCAGGAAATTGTGCGAGGGCACGTATGAAAATTTGAGGGCAAGGCCCAAATTTATAATGGACACCAACACAGGCGACGGGAATCATGGTTTTTAGAACCGATAGTTTTAAAGTGTGAGGCGTTTTTGGAAAGCCCCGGGGTAGTTTCAGGTTAATGAATGTTAGGGTAGATTGGAGATGTACCCCTTTGCACCATCAATCCCTTCGCTCGTTGTAGGCCGCTGGACTCACCTTGGTAGATCGCTGAACTCTGAGGAGGCCATTCTGAGGCTTCGTTGGGCCTCGAGGCAGGACGCGAGTCTCTCCCTATTCCCCTCCAGAGAGGGAACGTAGGGGTTGGGAGTTGGCTCGGAGGACATGATAGGCTAGCCGGACAAAGAAAATAAAGGGGGTTAGGGAGACAATTATAAAAAAATAATAAAAATAAAGAGGGGCTAAATTGTGTTGTTTTGTGGCGGCAAATTAAGGGAACGGGTATGGACAGAGACAGGCAAAGGTGATAGAGTGGGGGGGGGGGGAGGAGACAGTAGGCTCGGTCTGAGCCGCCTTCAAAGCGACCGGCACCACCGCACTCCCTCCAAACCTGATGGAACCACACCAGAGGCCGACCAGCTTCACCTGTCGGCCTGTTGTGCTGCAGCCGCCTGTTCTGCATGGACTTGCCTTGCCATGCCTCGTTTGCCTGCCTCTGCCATGACCCCATGCCTGCTAGCCCTTGTTTGCGTTTGCCCCTGTGTCCATCCATCACAATGCGTGCCAGGACCATCCAATTTTGTGAGGACTGCCCTGCTGGCAGCCCATGCATCCATCATGTCCATTTGTTTTGCGACCATCTCCATCCATTCCCCTGCACCAAAGACTTTGCAACGACTCTTGCCTTTGCCTTTCCCCTTTCATAGATCACAAGTCCTGGGCCATGGTTAGTGTAATGTAATTGATAAGTTAAGATTGCAAATACGTGGAACCCCACCTGCATGTTTGTTTTAGCGCCGGCAATTTTAGTTAAGTTGTCCGAATGAGGCTGTGAGAGTTTGTTTAGTTAGTTACGCAGCGCATTCGGTTATTTATTTTTGGGACACGTTTAAAGAAATGTCGCACTCAGGGATCGGAAGGTATAATGTACGAGGGGAAAACTTACACATGCTGGTCACACGAAAATTTGACGACTCGGGACGAGTCTGTAAAAAGGGGAGGGGGTAGTGTTACGAATTTGGAATTCAATTGCACACAACATACAGGTTCCCTTAGTCAGCTATGTCGATAAGTGCTTGTTCCCGAGATAGCTCACCTTCCATTGTTTAAATGTTTTGAAATCGATTAGATGCGCTGCGGATCGATTTAATAGTAAGGGAGCGAACAATGGAGACGTCCCTCCCCCTCTTCTGCGAAGAGGAAGAAGAACCCTGCGGTGACGTCAACTTCCTCCCACCCGTGGTTGAGCGGGGGGTGGATCAAGAGGGTATGAGTCACACCAGGTGTGGGGGAGGGGGTGCAAAGGATAAAGAGGACATCTTTTCTTTGTTCGTTGGGAGTCCCGTGGTAGGGCTGAGTTCGTAGGAGTCCCGTGGTAGGGCTGAGTTCGTGGGCTGAGTTCGTGAAAGTCCCGTGTAAAGAGTTCATGGGAGTCCCGTGGCAGAGTTCGTGAAGAGTCCCGTGTGCAGAGTTCGTGTGCTGAGTCCCGTGGGAGGAGTAAGTTTTTTTTTTTGCTTCGGAGAGAGCAGTCGTTCAGCCGTCGGGTCCTGCTTGGCTTGAGGCCTTCGGAAGCTTTTTTTTGCTTCGGCTGGTCCAGTGAGCTTTGGCTGCTGCTTTGTTTTGGAAGGAACTTGAGCCAGTTGTTCGGCTCGAGCTGCGAGTGGAGGCTTCTTCCTCTTCCTCTTGGTTCGAGGAGCTTTTCGTTCTCCATTTTGTTTCCCGGCTTGGTGCGACGCATCGGCCTCTTCTTGGAGTTGAATCCCCGGGGAAGCGACGATCGACAGGAAGGATCGGCGCCTCGTCTCACCGGCACGTGTTGAGAAGCGCGGGAGGATTCGCGGAAGCTTTGGGAAGGATCGCGGCGATTGGATCCAGCTCGCTCTCGCTGGAGCCCGGGTCCGGACAAGTTGAAGACCACACGAGGTGGAAAGGTTCGAGTCAAGCTCTGAGTTTCAGCTCACCTGTCCTCCGAGCTGGAGCTCGTGATTAAAGGCCTTGGCCACCGTTGTGTGTGTGTGTGTGTGCGTGTGTGCGCGCATGTGTCCGTGGGCCCGTCTAATAAGTAGGAACTGCTGTTAGTGTAAATGACTGTACATAATAAGTAGACGGTTGTAGTTCTTTTGTCGTGCTTTTGTTGCTTGTATAATTGCATACGTGTTTTGCCTTATTTAATTGCATACGTGTTTCATTATAATAAATGTCCTTGTGTGAATGTAAACCTGCTCGTTGCGTCCACACATACAGTGTGTGTACTGGTAGAGGGGCACTGCATCAGCGACACAGTCGCGCTTCAAGAAATGATAGCTACCCCGGCAGCTAAGCTGCCATACGACCACCACACTGTTCATCACACACACTTTGCTGCCCACAAGGGCAAACTGCTGTTCATTTTTCGATATAATACCTGAAGAATGAGATGTATTCATCCCATCTCCATCAGTTTTCTGATTCCTGTAGAATACAACTCTGGAGTTGGTTTGTCACCACACTGACAGCTTTCACATCCTCGTGCCGCTCAAAGTTTGCCACATCCGGCCTCCATTAAAAAAAACACTGGGTGTTATATGAGTATCCACCAACATGACACCTTTTAAAAGTTGAGTTGGTCTTGAACAACCGTGTGTACAGTACCATGGTTGATACCATTTCAATGGCAATATTGTTTGACATCACTACAGATTATATGTGTCCACACGGATAATGTTCTTTCTGAAGACCCTCACATGATCTCCCACGATGCTGTTCATCACACACACACACACACACACACACACACACACACACACACACACACACACACACACACACACACACACACACACACACACACACACACACACACACACACACACACACACACATACACACACATACACACACACACTGTCTACCTTCGCCAAGCTTTTCGGTCCTGACATGATACCCCAAACTGAGACAGCTGGTGGAGAAGAAGTTGGAGGTGCAAGGTGAGATGGCATTGGAGAAGGCATATGATAGTGTCGAGAGAGATTGTGGCGACACCGAGATGGATGGCAGTGCCGGATACAGAAGTCAGGATGGTGGAAGGGATGTACAAGGGAATGAAGGGAAGAGTTTTGCTTGGTCCTGGGATGTCTGAGGAGTTGAGTGAATTTTGGTCTGAGGCAGGGAAGTGCTCTCAGCCCACTCATGTTTATCATGGTGATGGAGCTGGAAAGCAGGAAGATGAGCTTGAGGGGTCGTATGGGGAGGATGCTGTATGTGGACGACCCGGCTGTTTTGGTTGAAAGTGGGTGGGAGATGCAGGAGGTAACGTGGAAGTGGAAAGAGGCATTTAGGAAGCATGGGCTAATCTAGGTCAGGCAGCAGAGAAAATAAATGAATATCAGATGGAAATAGGTTTGAATATCTGGGAGGAACAGGGACTGGGGATGGTAAGTCTGAAGCAATGGTGCGAAGGAAGATTCAAGGGGGTGCAAATTTGTGGAGGAGGTGGTGGGAGTAATGGCAGACAGAAACGTATCAAGGAAATCGAAAGGGGGAGCTTCTGATGTCGTATGTAACGCCAGCCTACCTTTACAGCCTGGAGACTGTGGCACTGACAGAGAGCCAACAGAAGCTGCAGCTTTGCAGCAGTGAAGAGGGTGAATAGGAGGAGGATAGATGACCTGAGGGAGGAGATTGGTATGCAGATGAGCTTGACGGGGCGATTGGTGAAATGCTCGTTGAGATGAACCGGACACTTGGTGCGGATGGGCGGAAGAGAGAATAGCAAGGTAGGAGTAAAAGAAGTAGACCGCCGTTGACATGGGAGGATTGCATAATGTAGGGGTGGTTGGAGAGTGGAGGGAATTGGCTGAGGACACAGGAAGGTGGAGGAGTATTGTGGTCATGGCAGGGGAGAAGCTTGGTGCGTTTGAACCTCACCCGTTATAAAGGGAATAGGAGGAGAACAACAATGCCTGCAACACCCAAATTTTGCCAGAAATTAGAAGAGGTTTATCCGAAACGCCCTCGTGTGGAGCGGGACAAGAAAATGTACGCTTTTGTGCTCGGAACGTGCTACAGAGTACCGTCATGAAACAACACGAAAGGGCGAGATATTGTGGTTTTCCACCACAACTGAGAGAGGATGTCATTCCCCGAATTAAAAGGAAGAAAGAGCTGTTGCTCGAAACCAACACCATCTCTACCCAGCTACCAGAACATGGACACCACAGACAATTTGAGCTATGAATCAAACAACTGTTACCATTGCCAAACAGGTACCACAAGAGCACCTAAAAATAATTAATCTATTGTCAACACAAATTTCTCCAAATCAAATCAACCACCATCTCTCTCCTTTGAATCGCTTGCACCAAGGCTCGAGACGATACGGCTCCACAATTCACCCGAAAGAGTTTCCATCACTAATTAAGTCTCCAATAGTTTCTTCAAGATCCCACTGATCACTTTCAACAGACTGAGAACCTTCAGCGTTGCCAATGACGGTGGAATCGGTATGGGAATCCGAGGTTGATAGGCACAGTTTCCCGATGGAAAACTGCCGTTCGGATCAAGGCGAGTACATAGTGTGACGTCACTGGCAAAGTCGAATTAAAGACACTCACTCCAGGGCTTTTGACACTTTGTGATTGACAAAAATAATTTCAATTTTTTTTTGTTTCCCCCTTCAAATTGGACCGCGATTATGGATTGTCGATGGTTTTCAGAAAAAAATAATTTATTGCGTTGGAGTTCTCCTTGAAACAGCTCTCGCTTGCTTGTGGACACGCAGTGCGAGTGTTGTGCTCGTGTAAACAAGTGATGAAAACGCAGGCGCGAGTAGAATTCGATTCATGAAGGACACACGTAGTGTAGCAGCAGAGCAAACCTGTTGTGCATTTTGTGATACAAGCACCAAATTTGGCATAAATGTACATTAATATGTTGCGAACATTTTCAGATATTGGGCCACTTGAAATCTACATTTGCTATTATCTCTGGACGTAATGAAGCTATTGACTTGATTCTGGTATCTAAATGTGTGTTTTTGGGGGCAAGGAATCCAATGGTACCGTTTTCAACTTAATATTATCTATCACAGTCTGTTATATAATTTTATTTGGAAATTATCTAGGCAAATATTGGATTCAACACAATACTTTGAAAAGAATGTCTTAGTTCTGTAAATGTCTTAGGTATAATACTGACATGCTACATGGTCTCGTATTTGAGGCTAGGTGTACTGGTATCTGAGGCGAGGTATATACCGGTACTGAAGATACGTGTACATAAACAGTGTCATGTTAACAAGTTCAGCATTGCCACAAGTACATGTATGTTGTTGACTCATCGTCATGTGCAGTCCCCTTCACACACACAGAGGGCTGTGCACTGAAGGGCAGCCTTTTTGCACTTGCAGCACCTCACACACCCTTTATTGCACTTGCAAGAAACCAGCTCGATGCAGCTGTGAGCTGCCTCAGTTAGCCTGGTCCAGTTAGGTGTGTACTGTCCTTCTCCAGTCCTTGACCAACCCCAGTTGGTTGGTGGAGGGAGCTCTGGTGCTGGCAGCAGTATCTGACCCCATACATGGCCACCTTGATACACTGCCCTCTTGACATGTTCCTCCAGAGCTGCCTTCGTTGGAGGGATGAGCTGCACATTGTTCTTCCTTGCGAAGAGTTTCCTCCTGGCCTTGTTAATGTCTGTGCATTTCCTGGTTCGATCATACAACAGGATCACGAACCTCTCGATGATGCGCATTGCATCGTCTGGTATGTCACGAGGTGCAGAGGACAGCAGCAGCAGCGCCTCAGTGAGTTCTGGCAGTACCGTCCAGACTGCCCACGCAGTCTTCTTGCCATGTCTATGAAAACTAGACACAGTGTCGCATCCAGTTAGAGCGTGGAACATTGGCAGTGCACGAGCCTTCTCTCGTCCCAATCCAGCTGCTATTTCGTGTGCTGCGAGGTATCGGAAACTCTGGCCTGTTCCGATTGCCAGCCACAGTTTGTCTTCTGGTTGCAACTCCTGTGCCAGGGACACTGCCAGCACCACAACATCGGTGTCTACAGTCCGGATGAGTATTGCATGGTGTCCATGCTGGACTGCATGAGATGCATGCAGCAACATCCGACTGTCAGCTTCTTCATGGTTACATGGGGCGAGTGAGGTCAGATCTGGCAGTAGTGGCTTGCTGAGCACTGCCTCTCCATCAGCAATGACGAGTTGCTTGTCCTCCTGGTCAAACCATTCCATGAGAGCTGCTGAGAGGAACCTGAACAGCTCGGTCTTGTTGCTGTCCACTCGTAGGAAGTTCTGCCAGTTTCCTGGTATGGCTGCGGCAGCCACCACACATCTCCGCACACCTTGTCCCCGCTTTGCACGTGTACTACCTTTCAGTGAATCAGCAAGGTAAGTATCCCAGACCAGATCCAGGCGTGACACTGTTTGCAGCTTCGTGGACATATATGGGATGAAGATCTGTTGTGCATACTCTTCAAAGGTCTTTGATGCAGCCGGCTTCAGCATCTGGACGATGGCTGCTCCATCAAGCACAATACAGGTCGTGAGAGGAGTCTCTATCTTTGCGTCGGAGACTTCTTCCAAGCATGTGAGGAGATCACTCTTGGTACCAGTGCAGAGGCTTCCACCATCAGACAATGCAGGAGGACATGCCTGATTCTCGTGACAAAAGAACTCCTCAAGGTTTCCATCCCTCGTCTGGCAGCCAATGTCCAGGCGTGCGAAGAGTTCACAGTCATTCTTGATGGAGGCGAGCTGTTGCTGACCTATGCTCTGGCTTCTTGGAGTGGAAGTGCTGAACACCTTCAGCTTGTTACGAGGAATGGGTGCGTCCACTGCCTTTGTTCTGTCCAACAGACACTCTCTGGTGAAAGCCTCGAAATGCTCTTGGCCAATCCTCTTGGCATTCATCACGGTCTCCACAGCAGCAGGATCTGCGATCTCCTTTGTGTCCAGTTTGACTACATCCTGACTCTCCTCCTCGAATGGGTTGCCCATCTCCTCTATGACACCGACGAGAGAGCGAACATCTTTCACAAATGAGGCCTGTACACTTGGCGTCTGATCATGATGACGTGTGTCTGCTGTTTGCCGTCTCCAGTGTTGGTTCCCATCCTGGAATTCTTCGATCACCCTGGCAACTTCTGGTCCCGCAACCATCCAGCGACGTAGGGCACTAGGGTTGTCAGTGAGCCCAACTGCTCCACCGTCTCCTTTGATGCAGGTATTATTCTGCTCATGTGCCTGGTTAATCGGGATTGAAGAGAACACCCTCTGTGTTTTCTGAACGGTGAAGTGGCTTTCCCTGAATTTCCTGGCTACATCTGGGTGTTTGATGGTGAGTTCGGCCATGTCCTTCAGGTGCACTAGTATCCACCTAGCATAGTGGGTGTGATCCAGTGCATGGAACCAGGGGACCAGCTCTGTCAGAGCATTGAGGTACATCATTAACGATCCCTGCCTGAGAGAACGCACAAACACTAGAACCAACAGTTCTAGTTCCAGCACGGTTGCCCAGTAGTGAAACTGGGGGATGTCTTCTCTCTGGCAACACCAGTCTTCAAACTCTGGAAGGTCCTCTGCATCCCTGGTTTCTCTCAGACAGTAGTGGTTGTAGGCACGGTGTTGCAGGATGTACAGTGCTGCTGCAGTCACTTGATGTGCTCTTCTTGTGCGCAAGACAAGACATTTCAAGTGGCGGCCATTTTGAAATCCAATATGGCGGACATAAAGAGAGAATTTCAAGTGGCCCAATATCTGAAAATGTTCGCAACATATTTATGTACATTTGTGCCAAATTTGGTGCTTGTATCGCAAAATGCACAATTCTTTTGAATATTTGGGCTAAGCCGCCCCACTAACAGAGTGTGAGAGTTACCCTCTTTCCACAAGGGCAACTGTGCCAGCAAGCAGACGTCCATTTGTCAAGGAACCGCAGGCTTGTGGAGGCTCTGTGGGAAGCAGGGGAACTTCATGCAGAGGGCACGTCTGCAGGTTCGGTTGTGGGAGGAAAGGGTGAGGTCAAGAGGCTGTAAAACAACTTTGATCATAATCGTGAATGCAACATAATAAAAAGAAAGCAAGATACTCACAAAAATCCCGCCAAAGTCCTTCGCTGGGCGCACCTGAAAGAGGTAGTGTACCTCAGGTGGGCTCAGCACATGAAAGAAAAGGTCTTCCCCCGCTGTGTGTCCTGCAATGTCAGGTTGTTGCGATCATTTTGATTTGCTGTGAAAACGGTCGTGGCGTCACTCCAAAGTTGTGCGTCGCCAACCGTGCAAAAGGTATCAGGTACTTAAACGATGAGCACACTACGCCTGACGAATGCCGTTTTACGGCTGGAGATTGGACTTCCGAGACCATTTTGTTTGATGGGTTGGTTGTGCCTGGTGACCATTTTCACCAAAACACATTTACTTGATATGCAAACAATGTGATAATTCATGAAATATATTAATCTTACTGCACAACACTGGACATTGTTTTAGAGAAAGCAATGTATCACATCATCCCCCGTTGACTTTGCCATTTGGTCAATTTGTAACTTCGAACAAAATTGTGCAAAACATTGACAATCGACACTCGTGCTGCTATGCCACTCCACACGTACTAAACGGGAAGGGCACTCGGTGGAGTGCATACCTCCGTGACGTCATTCCCGATCCACGAGAACATATCAGGCCCAATACATTTATTAAATATCAAACTACATATCGTTTTTGGCCCTATCAATGGTGAAGAATCACTTTGGTAATTAAATAATTTTTGGATCTTCACCAAAATCAAATCAAGTTGTCTTGGTCACACACCCAACCTGTCCATCAAGTTTCATCCGAATCCGTCCACAACTTTTTGAGATATTGTGCTAAATATTAGTTTAGCCCTATCCTTCAATGGTGAAGAATCACTTTTAAAATTCTAGTAATCAGATCGGGATCTTCACCAAAATCTAATCAGTTCGTCCTTGTCACACATCCAACCTGTCCACAAAATTTAATCCGCATCCGTCCACAATTTTTTGAGATATCCTGCACACAGACAGGGGTGAAAACATAACCAACATCAACTTTCGGTGGTGGAGGTAACCAGTCTCATCTGTTTCCCACACGTGGGTCGTTCAAAAAGGTTCTACCATTGAGGAACAACCGTCTGTGACTGGCCAAAACAAGGTAGTGTGGTGGTGGTGATTGGGAGGGAAGGGGGGGAGTTGGTTGATGGGAGGGAAGGGGGAGTTGGTTGATGGGAGGGAAGGGGGGGGAGTTGGTTGATGGGAGGGAGGGAGTTGGTTGATGGGAGGGAAGGGGGGAGTTGGTTGATGGGAGGGAAGGGGGAGTTGGTTGATGGGAGGGAAGGGGGGGAGTTGGTTGATGGGAGGGAAGGGGGGGAGTTGGTTGATGGGAGGTGTGGGGGAAAAATTTATATTAATGTATTCTAAATTGTAACAAATGGAGTTTAAGAAATGTAACTGTAATGCTACAAGTTGAATTGGCTGTTATTTCTGGCCAAAAGACTTTTGCCCTAAATGATAAGAAATGTGTTGTTCTGGAGCAGAGTGACCGAGCTGATAAACGAACTTTTGCCTAGAAATGTACGAAGTGGATTCTCGTCTCAAGGACACGTCTGCAGTCTGGGTTGATAGCCCCCAACCTCTCTCTCATGAAAGTATAAAATGCTTTGAAATGTAAAATTGTTTCAGTGCAAGTACCTGAGAAAGTATTAGAATCTCAGTGGCTTGTACTCCTTGGAACTGACCAAGTACCAAGTTAGAATAAAACTCTCTGATGTAATGTGGATGTGAATTGAATCAGGTTGGTCTAACTGTTAACAAAAGTAAGAATAAATGAAATAGAACCAAATAATATTGCAATCAATGGGGATTCTTAAGTTCATTGTACGAGGGTGAGAAGTGTATGGTGGATAATTAGAAACTAAATTGTTTCACGAGGAAGGACTTGTGTGGACATCGGGTTTATCAGTGTCGATAGGATTTTATAATCAAATCGGACAAACGTTAACCTCTGCCTGAAGTCAAATAGGATTCCACAATCGGCCAGTTAGAATCCTTCAGGAGGACAACGATCACAACAAAGTGGGTTTAAAAAATCCACGTCAGTTGGCGCCTGTGACTCGGATTCAAACCGACATTGGTGCGGTGCTCGTGACCGGAGGTGCTTAATCTGCCGGAGGCAATGCCTGGAGGAACGACAAGTGCTTGAGCGAAGGTAAGGGAGAGCGCTCTCAGCAGGTAACGCATTTCGAACAAAGAAAAGTTCATTGTCAGATAATTTTATTGAGAGAAAGAAGAGGATCCGGTGGAGGGAGTCTGTTTTAAAGTAAACGATAAGTACTATAGTTGTTTTAGAAAAGTTCTGGAGAAGAAAAGGAGTCAGATGACAAGAAGAGGCTCGATGAGGAGCCAGACGCGTAATTAAATGGGCATGATGAAGCGACATGCCACATGTTTGCATTGATACGGACCGGCTTTGAGAGAGAGGCCGAGTACACGGCTGAGACGCCGAGATAGGGTTAAAATAGATAAACATTATAAGTTACCTGTTTGTAAGAGTTATAAGAGTTACTTTTTGTTCATTGAACTCCTGGAAGTTTGTTGGCAGTGAGGTTGTTATATTATATTGTGTGGAGGTTTTACGGATTTGTAAATGCAATGATTTGCACGAAACGTTTTGTAGAGTGCAGGAGATGATTAACCGGCTGGGAGCGTGGTTGGTGATTTGCATTGAGATGCATGTGTTACTGAGAGTAAAAAATGAAACTTGAGCGAGTCCAATATTCACTGCAATGAAACATGTTCTGTTGGGATTTTGACGATATTTTAACTCGTGCTGAGTTGAGCTGTGGGTCTGTTTGAAATGGCATGTTATGCATTCTTGGGATTGTGGTTTCACGCGAAGGTCGCAAACTACACTGTGTGAAACCCCCCTCCACTCGATTTGTGGGGGGTGGCATGTCTTTACACTGAGTCTGTGTTTGTCTTAACTTTAAGTGTGAAATTCGATTCATATGCAGATTCAAGAGGATGGGGGCTATTTGTCGAAGTGTGCATGCCGTTGGCAATGACTTTAAAATAATATGCAATGCTGTTTAGTGTGTGTGTGTGTGTGTGTTGAAGCCATGACAGAGTAATGCAAAACTGTGGATTTTGCCTGTCAGAGTTTTTTCCTTTTTCTTCCCACTTGATGTGGAGAGAACTTCCTGTTCCTTGTTCCTTGGTGTTTGTGGCGCACCCTCTCGACTGAATGTTTAAAGTGAAGTCCATTTCGGAAAAAAGTGTTGAAGTTTTATCTAAAAACCATAGGGATTTTGAATAAATTGAAATAACAATTGTGAATGTGGATATATTGTATTCAGAATGTGAAGTCTTGGGAGTTGAGCTCTCGCTGACATTGTGATGATTTGTAATTACACAACCCGGCAGGTTTAAGTGCTGGGCAAGCTCTGAGGACGTGTCAGAAATGTTTCGAAGATTTGATCTGAGTTGTAACGATTGTACTTAAAAGATTTGATTTAAATGTAGAAACAAGATTTGGAATGATTTTAATGATTTGATGATGTTTAGCACGTGGGGCAATTCACAGATAATTGATGATTCCCTCGGATGGACGTTGAAATATTGTTTTATTCGTCTGCGAATGTTGAGGTTACCTGAACTTGTGCTGGGAAGGCAATAGCAAACAACCCAGTGTAACCCTTTGATCGATTCAGTCAAGGTAAATTCATGATTTAATTGGATAGATGCTGAAGATTTAATTTTTCATTTATGGATTTTAAAAGGAAATATTTTATTGTTTTGACCAAAAAGTTGTTTCAGAGAGTTTGAATGTTTATTAGTCTGAAGTTTAAGATGCTTTTCCAAGACTGGGATAAAATTAGGGGAGGGTGTAGCTACATGTGTAGACAGAGTGTTTGAGCTGCAATTTAAATGATATTTGCCTGATGACAGATTTGACAAGTGATTTGACAATTTTTGTACAACTGTTTAAAATGATTTATTTGTTTTGATAAAGGAAAATGGATTCGTCATTGAGAAGGTCGGAGGAAGTGATAGATGGTTTGTGTATGTGAGTTGGAAAAATGGCAGCATGTTTGCTGTTTTGGTGAGAGAGAAGTGGACAGATGGAGAAATGTCAGAGATTTAAAATGTCGATGGAAATAGCAAATGAGATGGATGTTTTGAGTATACGTACAACTGGGATTTCTGTTTATTTTAGCATGTTGTTTTGGGAAATAACAAGGGAAGGGATTAAAATATTGATATTACATATAATGCAATTTAAATGCTTCTATAAGAACCTTTGTTAGTCTTATTGAAATACATGTGCCCATGACGTTTATTGATTGGTGTTTAATTGATGCTTTGTTTATTTCGGAGTATTGAATGCAGTTAAACTATGAAATGTACGATTTCGTCTCAATGAAGCTTGCAAAGAACTTCCACACAAAGATTGGATGATGGGAGAACCCAGATTTTGGTGATTGAGCATTCAACACGTGATCATGCCCCTTCCTGAGAAGATAAGATGGAGCAATGTGGGAAAAGAAAGAAAAAAACCCACTGAGGAGAAGGTTGAGCAAAGTCTTAACGTCGGCGTTGTGTGGTGCCTGCGTGGAGGAATGTTCTCAGCCACACTCTCGATTGCCGCTCTGCAAATACATCGTGAACTTGCTGTGGTCACTTCAATGTACGACAGGCCTGGAGTTCCACACTGCGAGTCGTTTACAACATGTGTTCCTTTTCGTCTCCTTCAACCCAGTGTCCGGCCCAAGCTTGCACTTGCCCACATCTACCTTCTCCTCAGCTCAAGGAGTGCTTCGATTGTGTTTCCCATTGGGTGCTGCTCTATCCACACCCTGACCTGTTTATCTTCTGACTTCGGTAGCATGTTTTCAATGTGTGACACATGCTGTTGAACAGGCCATGAATTAAATGGAAACTCACTCATTTTCTGACATGAGCACTCGCTGCCATTGTTGATTGAACTTGAGTAATGGAAATCTTTTCTCCTTCAGGAATGGGACATGGTAATCATGTGTGAGAAAAATTCTTCAAATTTTCCTTAAAAAAAAAAAAACGGGGGAGTGTGGGGGAAAAAATTTATATTAATGTATTCTAAATTGTAACAAATGGAGTTTAAGAAATGTAACTGTAATGCTACAAGTTGAATTGGCTGTTATTTCTGGCCAAAAGACTTTTGCCCTAAATGATAAGAAATGTGTTGTTCTGGAGCAGAGTGACCGAGCTGATAAACAAAACTTTGCCGAGAAATGTACGAAGTGGATTCTCGTCTGAAGGACATGTCTGCAGTCTGGGTTGATAGCCCCCACCTCTCTCTCATGAAAGTATAAAATGCTTTGAAATGTAAAATTGTTTCAGTGCAAGTACCTGAGAAAGTATTAGAATCTCAGTGGCTTGTACTCCTTGGAACTGACCAAGTACCAAGTTAGAATAAAACTCTCTGATGTAATGTGGATGTGAATTGAATCGAGTTGGTCTAACTGTTAACTAAAGTAAGAATAAATGAAATAGAAATAATAATATTGCAATCAATGGGGATTCTTAAGTTCATTGTACAAGGGTGAGAAGTGTATGGTGGATAATCAGAAACTAAATTGTTTCACAAGGAAGGACTTGTGTGGACATCAGTTTTATCAGTGTCGATAGGGTTTTTGTAGGATTTTATAACCAAATCGAACAAACGTTAAACTCTGCCTGAAGTCAAATAGGATTCCACAATCGGCCAGTTAGAATCCTTCAGGAGGACAACGATCACAACAAGGTGGGTTTAAAAAATCCACGTCAGAGGGAAGGGGGGGAGTTGGTTGGCGGGAGGGAAGGGGGGGGGAGTTGGTTGGCGGGAGGGAAGGGGGGAGTTGGTTGGCGGGAGGGAAGGTGGGGGAGTTGGTTGGCGGGAGGGAAGGTGGGGGAGTTGGTTGGCGGGAGGGAAGGTGGGTGGAGTTGGTTGACGGGAGGGAAGGTGGGGGGAGTTGGTTGACGGGAGGGAAGGTGGGGGGAGTTGGTTGACGGGAGGGAAGGTGGGGGAGTTGGTTGACGGGAGGGAAGGTGGGGGGAGTTGGTTGACGGGAGGGAAGGTGGGGGAGTTGGCTGCTGGGAGGGAAGGGGGGGGACTTGGTTGATGGTCGGAGTTGGGTTGTGAGAGGGTAAAATGTGGGAGGGGTGCTCGGACTCACCGTGCAACGTTAATATCCCCGTCAGTCCAAGAAAGCAGAAGAGCAACAGCGCAGACTTCATAACCAGCTCGTCCTGGATTTAACGGGAATTTTGGTAAAATGCTTCACCCGGTGTAAGATCGTTCAACGAGATGATTTAAGATCGAACCCCTGTATTAATTAATCTTTATTTTGCCTCCCTAAGTCATGACGACGTGGTTTGATATTTGGCCTTCATCCTTCTTCACTGACTTCCAACCCCACGTGTAAGAAACGCAGTGTACCTTCGTTCCTCGACAAACGCAACACACAAACCGAATGAACGTGTTGGCCGAACTGCCACCCGCTTGCTGAAGGAACATTTCAAATGTTTCCAAGGGAAACCGTACTTTTTTTTCTGGTTATTTTGACCAGTTAAAGTTGGGAGAATTGTCTAACTTGTGAACTATATTAAAAACAAAAACGAAATAAGTTTACATTTTTCAAAATGTACTACAACCAGCTTAAAAAAAAAAAACATATCCTACTTATACACCGCACAATGTTAGAGAGCAACTGCAATAATTTTTCGCTGTAATTTAAATGAAAAAAAAATGTTTTATTGTTGCAGTGTGTGAGACAGTTTAAAGAGGAGACTAACTGGAGGACAGGATGAGAAGGTTACAAGGTGTAACATAAGCAAGACTCCAGCTTGTCTGCCATCCAGGCCGCGCCGGAAGTGCGTCCTTTATTTTTCTCGTTCCGTTCAGATAACCAACAACAACACTAAAGTTGTTTCTGAATTGCAGGCACTTCAAACATATTGTTACGGTTGTGGAAATTCACAAACACCATTCAGGTTCCCAGGGATCAGTTATGTCGATAAGTGTGTGTTCAAATTCGATTTCCCCACCGATATTTAAAGGGAAATTATTTGTGTAACCGGGCTGTGATCTTTGAGTCAGCCATTATTCTTTTGCTGTCTTTATTTTGGAACAACCGCATCTCAACAACCACAACCGCATCTCAACAACCACGCCATCCCCACCACAGCGCTAACCACGACATCTCCTCACCATCATCTCCACAAACGAACAACATCGCCTGACCTTCATCTCCATTGCACAGCCATCTTTTCGCCAGCCACGACGAATCCCAACGAACAGCATCTCCGCGACAGAGGCGGGGACTCCCTCGTTGGGGCGGGAGCCGATGATTTCCACAACGTCCGCTCTCTCCACGTTTGGCGACGAGATCGGATCAAAACACCAAAAGGGGCGGAGCCAGCGGGGTGTGAAAGGTCGAAGGTGGAAGATAAAACTCACCCCCCCCCCCCGGACCCCATAAAAAGGCGCGCTGGAACGCCAAGCGTGCAGTCTGTTGGGGATCGCAGTCTGTCTGGAGTCAAGCTGGAGTTGGGGTGGAGAGTGCCAAGGTTCGAGTCCATTGAAGGGCAGTCGGGGTCATCAGAGCGCAGCCAAGCCTGCAGTACCGTGCCGAAGTGTGGGTCGATGGTGACGGCCGGAGAGGAGTCGCCAGCCAGCGAAACACGGACGACAGAGCAAACGCTGAGGAACAGGCGGGCTCGTAAAAGAGCATCAACTTTTGAAAGAGCAAAGGCCTGTTCGTTCCTCTGAGGCGTCGTCGGATAGGCCCGATCGACCAGGCCGCACGGCAGGCCCGGACCAACCGAGTCGCCATTACACCAACTACCGTGTTGACGGAACATCGAGGGTCGCCCAGCGAGTCACGAGGGTGGCAGGTAACCAGCACGGTCTCACGGAGCTCCTTTGGTCTCCACAGCTCCGTGAACATTAAAGGCCTACGGGCCCTGTTCTTGCCCTTTCCTTTCCTGGGGTTTTCTTTGTATGAAAGTTGTGGCGCCTTGTCCGTTAAGTAGAATTGTGGTTAAGTGATTGTGTACATAATAAATAGATACGGCTGCAGGTCTTTTGTTTGCTCGTGTCTTGTCCCTACCCCCATTCCTTGCATTCATTGCATTGCATACGTGCTTGTATATCTGCATTGCTTCATTGACTGCATACGTGTGACAAATAAATGTCCTTGTTTGAATGTTCACCTGCTCGTTGTGTCCCCTTCCTCCATTGAGCTGCTGTAATTACGTACGGAATATTAGCTGGCTTTTAATAGCCGATAAGTAATCGGGTCCAACGGGGCCTCGCGATAATACACCGCTCGGCAAATCGCAAACGGAGCGAGCTGCTTAAGCGGCTCGTTTCCAAGCAGGTCCCGTTGAGGTACAATCTCTCGGTAGTCTGCCCGCGCGAATAATTAGGTAAATGGACCATTCGGCGATCAGACCCTGCAGCGCAGGTAGAGTATTGACAAGGTTGTGGTGTGCTTTAAAAACACACCCGTAGCTGGATTTTGGCGTTGATCCGGAAAGCTACGACTGGATTGCCCGTCCGGTGGGCGTGTGCGGCCGCGATTAGTTAAAAGCAGTCGCCCACACGCCGAACGGGCAGAGATCTACAACAATATCGTTGCGGGCCGGACCTGGGGCCACCGCTCACAATTAATGTTGTGGTACGGTGGGTCTTTTTAAAACCACGAACGCCACCCAGTCCAGCACGAGTTCCAGTGTCCGCCGTCATCAACCAACTCCCCCCTTCCCTGCCATCAACCAACTCCCCCCCCCCTTCCCTGCCATCAACCAACTCCCCCCTTCCCTCCCATCAACCAACTCCCCCCCCCTTCCCTCCCATCAACCAGGAACGCCACGAGTTGCAGTGTCCGCCGTCTAATTATTCCGTTTAACTAGAGGTCACGTGGTTACCTGAGCGGGGAGCGCACCCTCAGCAAAGTACCAATGTTATCTGATTAGATTTTAATTAGGCGGCCGAGCGTTTTAGCCGCTGGTGCGTGAGGACGATTTTTAGGGTCAAATCTGTGGTAATTACCTCCCAGTCTATCTCGGTTCGAACAATGCTCGACCAATGGAAGGAAAGGACAAACACGGACAGGTTGGAAATCGACAAACAATTTATTAATAATAAAATAAATAAATAAATAACTTTTTTTTGCTGAAGTAAATAAAGAATTTCAAAGCAAAATCAATCAAAAATGCCAGGAAAGAGACAAAGAGCAGATGCTTATCGGGGGTTTACTGACAGCAAAACACAGACAAGGGTACCCAACAGATCATTCAGGGGGAGGGGAGGGGGAGAATCGTCTCGCTCACCAGAAAGTCGTCTGTGAAGCGAAAACGTCCTGAAATGCGTGCGTGTCACGTCCGTCGCCAGCACCCAGCTTTGCCGTGCACCCTCTCGCAGGGCAGCCTTGAACGCCAGTCGACATCCGGAGGGCACCGAGATCGTCCGTCGCGGGTTTAGATCCTGGTGTTGTTGGTGATCGACCTGTGCCTCACTTGTTGGTGGCGCTGCTCACACCCACACACACTCGCTTGCCGAAGCACTGGAAGGGCGAATTGTCTCTTCGGCGCTGGTTAGACACCGGCTTCTTGGTCGCTTCTCTCACTCTTTGCTTTTTCCTCTTGAGACTTTTACTCCTCAGACTTTTTCTCTTCACACTTTTTCTCTTCAGACTTTTTCTCCTCAGAACGTCCCTCTCGCTTTTCTCCTCACTTTTTTATATCTCAGAACATCTCTCCTCACAGAACGAACCTCACGCTTTCTCTTGCTCATTTTTATATCCCGGGCTGTCTCCGCGGGGTGCCGTCTGCCCCAAGCTCACCCCACCCCACTGGGGCACGGTTACCATGACGACCCGTGCTCTCTCAAAGAAGGCGGGCGTTGGAGCTCGCGAAAGATCGCCGCTGAGGAAGAATGGGGGTGGGCTTCAGAGCTCGTGAAAGAAATGTGTGTGAACATGTCTGTCGTAAAGAAACAAGGACAAATGTGTCCAAGAGCCGCGTCATTCCACCAGTCAATCTCCTTGCTATGCTCGCTTCCAGGGCGTTGAGTGCCTCCAGGGCATCAGGTGCCTCCAGGGCATCAAGTGCCTCTTGGGCATCAGGTGCCCTCAGGGCATCCAGTGCCCCAGGGCATCGGGTGCCTCCAGGGCATCAGGTACCTCCATGAAGCCTCCCTGCCTGCTTCACTCCCTATTCTCACCCCCAGAAAGGTTTTGTCTTCACCAGAAGAAGAAGAACAACAACAAGAAGAAGAAGAATAACAACGCGAAGCTCTCTGAGAGCCAGCGTTCGCTACGCAACATGGCTAAAAAGCTTCCCATAAGAGAGGGGATCTATCCTTTGCCCTTCTCAATGCATCACATTTAAAATCCCATTAGACATGGAGATGGAGCTACTCTGAACATACATTGAAGGAAATAACTGTCTGAGGACCTGGATGTGTGGATACATTCATCATATTGGATTCTGAAATCCGTAACAATATTGTAGCGAATTCGCGCCCGCCGGCATGCAATCAGCCACGTGACTCGAATCGCGGCACGTCGCCCACCGGACGGACAATTCTGTCGTGACCCTCTCGGACTAACACCGGGAGCTAGTCACGGATGGGCCTTTCGGCCTCACCACGATCGTGCCAATCGGCCCCCCGCATGGGATAGGGTTGTTCGCCAAATTCGACCTACCTAAGTACCCACGCGGAGGGTAGACCGGGCGATCGCACCTCACCGCAGGTCGACTCCGGACACGGGCCACTTAAGCGGTCCGTTCCGTACTATCGGGATAACCGAGCGGTGTTATCGTCGGCCTCGACGGTTCCGATTACTTATCGGGCGTTCCGATTACTTATTACTTACGAACCCTTTACGTGAAGCAAGATGGAGATTCAACAAAGGGAAGGACACAGCGAAACGGGGAACAAGTTCACACAAGCCCTTTATTCACACAGACACAGAGCACACATATACAGCCAAACAGAATCAGAAATGCACATATATCAATTTAAAACAACAACAACAACAACAACAACGCAGAGCTACGACCGAATACGCGAACATACGGCAACACTTAAAACAATACTACTTGACGGACGGCGCCACCCACAGCCATTTACACAAAAAGCAAAGGAAAAGGAAAAATAAGTCGCGACTTCCCTTTTCGTGGCCGGTGAGCCCCTCTCCCATGACTGTCAGCGTGGTCGCGCCTGGCCCCGACCTCTCCCGCGGCCGGCGAACCCTCTCCGGCACTCCTCATCCGGACGCACAGGTCCACCTCACAACCGGCGCTGCCGCGTCTCCCGTCCGTGCCTTCGTAACAGGCCGCTCGCCAAGCCGCGGGCGCAGGACTCTTCCCCCGACAAGACAAGCAGACAGGAAGCCTTGAAGAACCAACTCAACCCGAACCAACTCGACCAACTCTCGACCATCTCTCGACCAACAACTCGACCAACTCTCGACCAACAACTCAACCACTCTCGACCAACAACCCGACCACTCTCGACCAACAACCCGACCAACCACCCGACCAACCACCCGACCAACCACCCGACCAACCACCCAACCAACCACTCCTCAAGGTCCGTCCTGTTCGCCTTTTGTAGCGCGGGGCTCCGCCCTTCGCTCCGCCCCGTTTTCGGCCCCGCCTCCCTTCGAGCTTCTTGGAGAAGCCTCTCGAAGGGGGGGCGTGACCTCTCGCTCCCAACCACCCCGCGCCGTGCGGGGGCTGGGGGCGTCAGTCTTGGCTCAGAGCCAGGGAATTATTCCCCCAAAAAGAGGCCCCCACCTTTTCTCACCTTTGACCCCCCGCTCGGATCGCACTTCCCCCACACCGAGCGCGGAGAATTTCGACGGGAGAAACAGGCGGGAAAACCCCCGAGCATCGATGTTGGTTTTTGTTTGTTCCCGGAGATCGTAACTGCACAGGGCCTACTGAATGACGAGTGGCGAAGATGTGGTAGCGTAGATGGTGGAGGTGGTGTGGTTGTAGTGTGGTTGGCGCTGTGGTGGGGATGGCGTGGTTGTTGAGATGCTGTTTGTTTGAAATAAAAGAGAGAACAAGAAAAACGACCGACTCAAAGCGTCGCAGCCCGAATGAATCACATTTATTACCTCTATACAACGGGTTTGGGCTAACTACACATGTACTTACAGAGATATCTCACCTGAGGGCCCTTTATGGTGTAATGCGAATTTCCACAACCGTAACAATATATTACATCTTCCCCTTCAAGATGTACAAGAGCATTGAACAAGTTATTATTACATGAGCAAATAGTATGGAACTCAAACCAATTCAGTAAGGGAAATAGAATCAGAGATCATAAAATAAATGGAAGCATTGATCGCTTGCAAAGTCCAACTCAGTCCCCAAAGTAAAACAACAGATCAAACACTTCAATCGACATGACCTTGCAACAAATCAAATCCAATTCAGTGCTGTGAACTTAACGAGGGTAACATTTACAGTTCATCACAGTGAGTGACGATCATGGTAGAACTTCTGTTTTGCTTTTTCCAGGTCAAAGTGCCTTTTTACAGCATCACGGTCATAAGCTATAGGTACCAGAAGACATCAGGAAATGGGAAGGGTATTCCTCAGCCATCTTCCCATCAGTAGTTGAGTCGGTGATAGATGAATGCCTTCCAGTGGCGTTGTGCGATAATCCAGCAAGGCCAGGTGCTTGTGTTGGGATTTGTACCTTTTTAGGTCATCTCTTCGAGCATGACCTAATAATATGGGTGTCGATGTCCTTCGATCCGTCCGTCCGTCCGTGCATTCACAATGAAGTTGAAGCGGGAGATCTGGTCATTAGTGATCCTGATAGAGGTCGATGAGACGTACACGATGGTATGACTTTCAAGGTCACCGAAGGTCAAGGTCACGAGGCCTTTGAAGTTGCGAAAATGACGATTTTCAAATTCTATCTCCTCCGCCATTTCTCAAGCGATCTTGAATTTGATTGTAGCATATGAATCTATGGGACAATATCTAAATTTGGTCAGGCTGGATTTTCGATATTCGCTTTCGTTTTCGTGTCACGTGACTTCAAAGTTGGCAAAAAATGCGAAAATGACGATTTTCAAAATCTATCTCCTCATCTCTCAAGCGATCTTGAATTTGATTGTGGCATATGAATGTATGGGACAATATCTAAATTTGGTCGGGAGGGATTTTCGAATTTCGCTTTCGTTTTCGCGTCATGTGAATTCAAAGTTTGCAAAAAATGCCCTACCTTCAGGAGGCTATATATTCTCTACTGGGCATGGTAAAAGTTAGTGAAGTGTCATTGCATAGCAGCTGACCTTGTATGTTTATACATTTTCCGCCGAAGGTGCAAAAGTTTCAAAACCCGAAATGTAAACGTCAGCATTTATTTTCAAAATATAATTTCATGCGCGCGCCAAAATGCCGAGTCATCTTTAACCAAACTGCGCAGTAGTCTTCGGTCATAACTGAACATTGAGAACTTGTGGTATTATAGAGATGACCGTCACCCCCACATGGGGGTAATTTTTATTCTTTAAAGCTTTTTGTTTTTTCAACTCAATTCACTCACTTGCAGTTAATTCTAATATATTCCTGCTTGCTGTTCCACAGGAACATTGTGTGCGAGATAAGTAAGGTCATCCTTGAGTGATTCAACAGAGCATTGTGTAGCAGAATCTGGGAGGAAAACCTTTGATCTTGCTTATTTGTTTAATATAAATTGCCAGAACATAAGCCAGCTGGTAATCCAGCTGGTCCTGGGATGAAAATAAGGAATTTGTCGTGGAATTTCTTGGAGATAAAAAAACCCATGTATAAGCGGGTGACTCGGCTATGCTGGAGAGCACTCTCTGGGTTCCTCAAACGCAAATTGTTGTGCCTGGTGTGTGTTTTCCGTGCGCATGTCTTCTTCTTCTTCTTCTTCTTCTTCTTCTTCTTCTTCTTCTTCTTTCGGCTGCTCCCGTTAGGGGTCGCCACAGCGGATCATCCGTATGATCCGCATAGTGATTTGGCACATGTTTTACGCCGGATGCCCTTCCTGACGCAACCCTGGTCGCCTCTTACGACACACAGGGATATGGTACACCTATTTTAACCGGGGTATACACCGGCCCAGTACACTGGTACTCATTTCACCGACCTCGGAAGGATGACAGGCTGAGTCAACCCCCTGGTGTATTAATTGAGTGGCCCAACGGGGCTTGAACTCAGGACCTTTTGGATCCCAAGCTGCTGCCCTAACCACTGCGCCAACACCAGGATTTTCCGTGCGCATGTATTGATAGGAAATAAACAATTTTCTCAAGTACATCTACGTCTTCATGCCTCAGTAAAGGGTGATCGACGCCTGGACACACACACACACACACACACACACACACACACACACACACACACACACACACACACACACACACACACACACACACGGATATGTGCACACACAACACACGGATATGTACACACACACACACACACATACACACACACACGGATATGTGCATACACACACACATGGATATGTGCACACACAACACACGGATATGTACACACACACATATGTGCATACACACACACACACACACACACACACACACATATGTGCACACACACACAAACACACACACACACACACACACACGGATATGTGCATACACACACACACACACGGATATGTACATATCTTTACTCCATCTTTCCGCCAGCATCATCTCAACAAACAACGTCATCTTTACGCCATCTTTATGCCATCTTTATGCCATCTTTCCGCCAACATCATCTCCACAAACAACGCCATCTTTACGCCATCTTTCCGCCAACATCATCTCCACAAACAACGCCATCTTTACGCCATCTTTCCGCCAGCATCATCTCCACAAACAACGCCATCTTTACGCCATCTTTCCGCCAGCATCATCTCCACAAACAACGCCATCTTTACGCCATCTTTCTGCCAACATCATCTCCACAAACAACGCCATCTTTACGCCATCTTTCCGCCAGCATCATCTCCACAAACAACGTCATCTTGCTGCCAGCATAATCTCCACAAACAACGCCATCTTTACGCCATCTTTCTGCCAACATCATCTCCACAAACAACGCCATCTTGCTGCCAGCATAATCTCCACAAACAACGCCATCTTTACGCCATCTTTCCGCCAGCATCATCTCCACAAACAACGCCATCTTTATGCCATCTTTCCGCCATCTTTCCGCCAGCATAATCTCCACAAACAACGCCATCTTTATGCCATCTTTCCGCCATCTTTCCGCCAGCATAATCTCCACAAACAACGCCATCTTTACGCCATCTTTATGCCATCTTTCCGCCAGCATCATCTCCACAAACAACGCCATCTTTCCGCCAGCATCATCTCCACAAACAACGCCATCGTTACTCCATCTTTACGCCATCTTTCCGCCAGCATCATCTCCACAAACAACGCCATCGTTACTCCATCTTTACGCCATCTTTCCGCCAGCATCATCTCCACAAACAACGACATCTTTACTCCATCTTTCCGCCAGCATCATCTCCACAAACTACGCCATCTTTCCGCCAGCATCATCTCCACAAACTACGCCATCTTTCCGCCAGCATCATCTCCACAAACTACGCCATCTTTCCGCCAGCATCATCTCCACAAACAACGCCATCTTTACGCCATCTTTCCGCCAGCATCATCTCCACAAACAACGCCATCTTTACGCCATCTTTCTGCCAACATCATCTCCACAAACAACGTCATCTTTACGCCATCTTGCTGCCAGCATAATCTCCACAAACAACGCCATCTTTACGCCATCTTTCTGCCAACATCATCTCCACAAACAACGCCATCTTGCTGCCAGCATAATCTCCACAAACAACGCCATCTTTACGCCATCTTTCCGCCAGCATCATCTCCACAAACAACGCCATCTTTATGCCATCTTTCCGCCATCTTTCCGCCAGCATAATCTCCACAAACAACGCCATCTTTATGCCATCTTTCCGCCAGCATAATCTCCACAAACAACGCCATCTTTACGCCATCTTTATGCCATCTTTCCGCCAGCATCATCTCCACAAACAACGCCATCTTTCCGCCAGCATCATCTCCACAAACAACGCCATCTTTATGCCATCTTTCCGCCAGCATCATCTCCACAAACAACGCCATCGTTACTCCATCTTTACGCCATCTTTCCGCCAGCATCATCTCCACAAACAACGACATCTTTACTCCATCTTTCCGCCATCTTTCCGCCAGCATCATCTCCACAAACTACGCCATCTTTCCGCCAGCATCATCTCCACAAACAACGCCATCTTTACGCCATCTTTCCGCCAGCATCATCTCCACAAACAACGCCATCTTTACGCCATCTTTCCGCCAGCATCATCTCCACAAACAACGCCATCTTTACGCCATCTTTCCGCCAGCATCATCTCCACAAACAACGCCATCTTTACGCCATCTTTCTGCCAACATCATCTCCACTAACAACGCCATCTTTACGCCATCTTTCTGCCAACATCATCTCCACAAACAACGCCATCTTGCTGCCAGCATAATCTCCACAAACAACGCCATCTTTACGCCATCTTTCCGCCAGCATCATCTCCACAAACAACGCCATCTTTATGCCATCTTTCCGCCATCTTTCCGCCAGCATAATCTCCACAAACAACGCCATCTTTATGCCATCTTTCCGCCAGCATAATCTCCACAAACAACGCCATCTTTACGCCATCTTTATGCCATCTTTCCGCCAGCATCATCTCCACAAACAACGCCATCTTTACGCCATCTTTCTGCCAACATCATCTCCACAAACAACGCCATCTTTACGCCATCTTTCTGCCAACATCATCTCCACAAACAACGCCATCTTTACGCCATCTTTCCGCCAGCATCATCTCCACAAACAACGCCATCTTGCTGCCAGCATAATCTCCACAAACAACGCCATCTTTACGCCATCTTTCCGCCAGCATCATCTCCACAAACAACGCCATCTTTATGCCATCTTTCCGCCAGCATCATCTCCACAAACAACCCCATCTTTACGCCATCTTTCCACCAGCATCATCTCCACAAACAACGACATCTTTACGACATCTTTCCGCCAGCATCATCTCCACAAACAACGACATCTTTACGCCATCTTTCCACCAGCATAATCTCCACAAACAACGCCATCTTTACGCCATCTTTCCGCCAGCATCATCTCCACAAACAACGCCATCTTTACGCCATCTTTCCGCCAGCATCATCTCCACAAACAACGCCATCTTTACGCCATCTTTCCACCAGCATCATCTCCACAAACAACGACATCTTTATGCCATCTTTCCGCCAGCATAATCTCCACAAACAACGCCATCTTTATGCCATCTTTCCGCCAGCATCATCTCCACAAACAATGCCATCTTTACGCCAGCATCATCTCCACAAACAACGCCATCTTTACGCCATCTTTCCACCAGCATCATCTCCACAAACAACGCCATCTTTACGCCATCTTTCCACCAGCATCATCTCCACAAACGACAAAGACAATAACAACTACCAGAGCATCCATCAACCACGTTCGCCTTTGATCGGGGCGGTTCCCGCCAAAATGAGGGTTCAAAGGTGAAGTAAAGCAAGGTGCTGATTTGGGGTGGAAAAAACCCACTGCGGCCCTCCCCTTGGGGGCGAGTGCCCGGAGCGATAAAAGGAGGCGCGGGTCGACGCCGAGGGGGTGGTTGTTGGCGGTTGTGAGAGAATTGGGGAGGACATTGGTGGAATCGGTGTGGAGAGCGGGAGGAGTTGGTCGAGTCTGAGCCGGAGAGGAGTCGCCAGCTGGTTCACTGTTGGAGGCACCATTTGAAGGCGTTGTTGGAGTCGAGACGAGTTCGGGCAGAAGCATCGAGGGTCGCCCAGCGAGTCACCAAGAGGGTGGCAGGTAGCCTGCTCGGTCTCTCAGAGCCTTCCGGTCATCCTGGCTCTGAGCAACTATTAAAGGCTTACGAGCCTGGGTCTTGTTCTTTTCTGGGGTTTTTGCATGGAAGTCTGTGGCGCCTAGTCCGCTCAGTAGAACTGTTAAGTGCCTGTACATTACGTAATAAATAGACAACGGCTGTAGGTTTTTCTTGCTCGTGTCTTGTTCCTTACCCCGATTGCTTGCATACGTGCTTGTATATGTGCATACGTGTAAAATAAATGTCAATGTTTGAATTTACACCTACTCGTTGCGTCCCTTCCTCCATTGAGCTGCCGTAATTGCGTTCGGAATAATAGCTGGCTTTTAATAGCCGATAAGATAATCGCGTCCGACGGTGCGAGCTGCGTAAAGCGGCTCGTGTCCGTTCGGGTCCCATTGACGTGTAAATCCCCGGCATTTCTGTCTGCGCGAATACTTAGGTAAATCGACAATTCGGCGATCAACCCTGTTGCGCGTGGACAGAAAAGTTGGCTGATTTACGGTGTGGTTAAAAACACACCCGTAGCTGGATTTCAGCGTTGATCCGAAAGCTGCGACTAGGATTGCCACGGTCGGTGGGCGCATGCGGCCGCGAATTAGCTAAAAGCGGTCGCCTGCACGCCGGCGCGGTGAGAACCACAACACTGGTGTCAGGAGTGGGATACAAACTCTCCCGTCTCCAAACCAAATTAACGGAACCGGATCAAGGGTGTGCGAGGCGACCCTCCGGTTCCATCAAATTCCGAGCGTGGAAATTTTTTTATTACCGGTACGCAAAATGGCAGCTCAAGGCGAGCAGGCGCAGGGTGGTTTCGGAATATGTTTTGATGTAGAATCTATGGCTCAGGACGAGATCACCATGCAGGACTCCGTTATTCAGGGTGAACTTTCCCCACAAATGAACGCAGAGCTCGACATGGACGCGGGGGCGGAGGCGGCTTTTGACACCCCCCCCCCCTCCGTCAAATTCCCTGCCCGGACCCCAGTGAAACCGCGACCGATAATGGTGGATCGGTCCTGCTCGAGCCATCGGGCATCGCACAGATGGTGGAGATGATCAGACAAGCGATGAGTGGGGATATGAAACAAATGAAAGAAAATGCACGCGAAGCGAGCAACGAAATGAATGCGAATTTACAAGAAATGAAGAACGAAATAAATATAAATGCGTGCAAGATGAACGGCAAAATGGAAAATAAAATGGATGAAAATATGCAAACGCTGAGGGGTGAGATGCAGCGCATGGGGCTGAATCTGCAGGCTGGGCAAAAGGCAATCGTAGCGAAACGCGAACAGTGGAGCTCAAGATGGCGGCACCACGTGTTGGAGCGAACGAGCTGGGGGGGAGTTTGGATTGTGTCGGCCCCGCAATGTAGATGGGGGAGGTCATAATAATTCGGGAGACGTGTTGGACGAGACTCATAACGGCAGAGAGAGTGACGGTGACAGAGAGAGAAAAATTAAATGGGGTGACTGAGACGTGTACGAGACACGTAGAAACGGAGGTAATGAACGAGGTGACGGAATTAACAGAGACACCAAGGGAGACAACGAAGGAAATAGAAGTATTGCCAGAGACACGGGAGATAGACTGAGTCGAGAAGGAATTAAATAAAACAAAAGAGGTGACAAACGCAAATAGTCACGGAAACAGACACGGGAGATAGAGGGTGAATTAAAAGAAACTAAAGAAGAGCACACACATGGAGTTAGTGAGGGACAATGGGGGTGAGCTGGCGGAATCTGTCGTGACCCGGTGCGAGCAGCAGGATAGCCTTCTTCAGGAACGAGGGGAGGGAATATGCCCACTTGAAGCGGATCGTGACGAGGTGAGTCCGGTCGAGCTTTGCGAGTTAGAGGGGGCGAGTGCTGTGAACTGGTACACGTGGAGCTTGGGGGGTATGGAGGCCCCGGGACCCCTTGTGGTAGCGCGAATTCCCAGCATGGTTGTTCCAGTGTGTGTGGTTACGAGTGTGGCGAAATGCGTGTTGAAACGCGCGCATTGCGTGAGAGAAAGGCCGTGTGTGAAAGAAACCGCGTGTGTGAGTGAAAGGCCGTGTGTGAGTGAAAGGCCGTGTGTAAGAGGAACCGCGCATGTGAGAGAAACAGCATGTGTGAGAGCGCGGTATGATAGGGAGATGACGGTTGGTATGCGGGAACACGCAACCGCGTGAGATTGTCGTGGAGAGGTGTGTAAGCGTCATGGCACGTGGGGGTGCGTGTGGTGAATCGCGACAAAGACAGCACCAGACGAAGGACAAAGGCCGAGTAGCGGCCGTAGCCGTTTCGAGCACCGTGCCGGATTCGCACGGCAGCACGCGCGGGGTCCGTGCTGTGCTTCGCACGAGGCGGCCGCCTGCGCACCTGCGCGAGTGAAATCCGGTCCAGAAACGCATGCGGTGGATGTTAGCCGATCCCGCGGACGGACAGAAGCTTGGCTGGGATTGTGAATTTGGAGCGGATGGGTTCCCCAGGCGAGCGAGTATGTGGAGCAGAGCACATGTGCTCTAGTGGGGAACCCCTCGAAACACGAGGCTTGCTTGGGATGTGCAGGGTGACGTCGTGGCTACATGTATGGTTGGAATCCGGCAGGAGGGGAATCCATGCCGGATGTTACCGTCCGAGAAGGGACAAGGTGCGTGAAGCGCGAGCAGTTGCCATGACGTCACGGGGAAAGAGCGCAGGTTGCGAGTTGCCACGCTGGTGCACAAGGAAAAGAAAAAAAGAGAGAAAAGCAAGCCTCACCACTTCGGGTAAACAGGATTCCCTAGGCAGGGGGTAGACGACCCCCTTGTCTTGGGCACAGGAATACCACTAGTTAGGGGGATGGGTTAGTTTTTAGTTAGACTGGCTTCATGGGGCAGGGACAATTCCTCATGGCGCCCGTGGAATGGAGTAGTTAGAGGGATTTTAGTTTAGATTTAGAAGGGAAATGGATTTTGAGGACACGGACAGACTGTGAGTGTGTAGTGGGGACGTAGCTTAACTACGTAGTGTTAAAAGGATGTGCTATTAGTTTAAGGGATGACGAAGGAGCAAGAGTTAGTTGAGGGATTTCAGGAAGAAGAATGGCAGAGTTCAGTGATGAAATGAAATGAATGGAAACATGTTGAGTGAGTGAGGGCCAGCGGGCCTGAGTGTATGGAGCAAATGTGGTATGCATGGTGCGATGAGTGATTGGGGGGAGGAGTGATTCCCACCCAAGGGACCCCAGGGTCAGAGTAATGGTAGTTAGTGGGTTAGTCAAATTGACAAAAGGGAAGTCGTTTTGCTGTTGGTGCGAATGTAGGCTCGAAACCCGTTTGGAGGGTGCAGGAGTCCTATTGACGGGCTGGGAGCATGGCTGCGAACGGTGAGTATCGCTTAGTGGGCACCCCAGGCACTGGGCTAGTCAGCCGCGGTAGGCCAAGGGTCCAAGAGGGGCCGGGATAGAGTAGTGGGCCCGCATGATGCGGGGCCTGTGGCGCCAATAGCCAAGTGGGCAGTGTCGTGGGCACGGGCACCCGGGGAAAAGGGGCCCGAGGGCAGACTGCCACGTGAACATCGAGGGGGAGTAGCCCTGGAGGGGCATTCCCTCGGTTTTAGGGAGCTGATAGGCTCGGAGACAGTCGCAGGGCCCGGGGGTGCTATAGTTGGAGAATCGGCAGAGGGAAGTTCCTGCCAAGGGAGCCACGCAGCCCAGCCACGAAACCGTGCGAGGGCACGAGGGAAAATTGGAGGGCGAGGTCCAAAATTGTGAGGACACCAACACAGGTGACGGGAATCTTGGTTGGTAGAACCAATAGTTTAAGCGACAGGCACTTTTGGAAAGCGTGTAAAATAAATGTCATTGTTTGAATGTACACCTGCTCGTTGCGTCCCTTCCTCCATTGAGCTGCCGTAATTGCGTTCAGAATAATAGCTGGCTTTTAATAGCCGATAAGATAATCATGTCCGACGGGGCTTGGCGATAATAAACCGCTCGGCAATCGCAAACGGCGCGAGCTGCGTAAAGTGGCTTGTGTCCGTACGGGTCCCGTCGAGCTGTAAATCCCCGGCATTTCTGTCTGTGCGAATACTTAGGTAAATCGACAATTCGGCGATCAACCCTGTCGCGCGTGGACAGAAGAGTTGGCTGATTTACGGTGTGGTTAAAAACACACCCGTAGCTGGATTTTGGCGTTGATCCGAAAGCTGCGACTGGGATTGCCACGGTCAGTGGGCGCGCGGCCGCGATTAGCTAAAAGCGGTCACCCGCACACCGGTGCGGTGAGAACCACAACAATACTTTAAATTGTCCGTGAAAGTCACGAATCTCTATACAAATTGGATATAGTGTGTATAACGTTAGTTAGTCAAGTGGTTCTGAAGCCACCGGAAGTGTACTTGTGGCTGTCATTTCCCCCAAAAGATTGGCTTTCTCCACTGATCTCTACATCTGAATGGCACAGAAAGGATTGTGTTGTGATGCAAAATGCCATCTTGTGCTGCGAGTAGGTGTACCAACCGAGATGACGCTGGACAACGAGAAAAAGGTGTAAGTTTTCACTGGTATAAAGGTGTGAAAGCAGATAGCAATATAATAGTCCCATTTGTTTGTTTTAAAGTCTGGAAGTTGAAGAGACCCAACAATGCTAAAGCAGACTACTGCTATATACCTCAAATACTATACTAGATACCTCATACACTATATCTAACCTTGTATACTACACCTAACCGTGTGTATTCTACCTTGTACACTATACCTAGCCTTGTATACTATATCTTTTACACAATACCTAACCTTGTATACTACACCAAACCATGTATACCATACCGTACCTTGTATACTATACCGTACCTTGTATACTATATCTTGTACACAATACCTAACCTTGTACACTACACCTAACCGTGTATACTATACCTTGTATACTACACCTAACCGTGTGTACTCTACCTTGTACACAATACCTAACCTTGTACACTACACCTAACCGTGTATACTATACCATACCTTGTACACAATACCTAACCTTGTACACAATACCTAACCTTGTAAACTACTCCTAACTGTGTATACTATACCGTACCTTGTACTCAATACCTAACCTTGTATACTATATCTTGTACACAATACCTAACCTTGTATACTACACCTTGTACACCATACCAAACCGTGTATACTATACCACACCTTGTACACAATACCTAACCTTGTATACTATACCTTGAACACTATACCTAACCTTGTATACTACACCTAACCTTGTACACTGCACCTTGTACACAATACTTAACCTTGTATACTACACCTTGTACACTATACCTAACCTTGCATACTACACACAACCTTGTACACTACACCTAACCGTGTATACTATACCGTACCTTGTACACTACACCTAACCATGTATACTATACCGTACCTTGTACACTACACCTAACCATGTATACTATACCATACCTTGCACACTACACCTAACAGTGTGTACTATACCACACCTTGTACACAATACCTAACCTTGTGCAGAATACCTAACCTTGTATACTATACCTTGTACATTACACCTAACCTTTTATACTATACTTTGTACATTACACCTAACCTTGTATACTATACCTTGTACACTATACCTAACCTTGTATGCTATACCTTGTACACTATACCTAACCGTGTATACTATATCGTACCTTGTACACAATGTTTTCTCTGGTGAATTTTAGCTCTTATACGAGCCTCAACAATGTATACCAAAAAAAAAAAACCCTAACCTTGTGTACTCTACTTTGTACACTACATCTCAGTCAACGGTTGGTTCTGTTGATTTTGTTAAGTAAATGGTTGGTTACGTTGATTTGGTGAATGAAACGGAATTGGTTATGTTGGTTTAATGATGTAAACATTTTGTTATGTTGATTGAAAAGGCAAAGTAAAAACAAATAAATTTTTGAAATATCGTGCTCTATCTCTATAGTTTTTTGCCCTATTCCTCAATGGTGAAGAATCACTTAAATTCTCGTATTGGGATATGGATTCAGATGTTCACCAAAATCGAATCAATTCGTCCTTGTCACACACCCAACCTGTCCACCAACTTTCGTCTGAACCCGTCCACAACCTTTTTGAGACATCGTGCTATATATTAGTGTAGCCCTATCTCTCAATGGTGAAGAAACACTGAAATTTTTTTTTTAACTCCCATATCCGGATCTGGATTCCGATCTTCACCAAAATCGAATTGATAAAGTAAACTGAAATATCGATGAAATTATCATGAGCAATGCACTGGGTTCATGTTTTCTGATCTGTCCAACACACTATCTATCCAGTTAGCATTGAGATCAGTGGTCAGGCCTTCCAGAAAACCAAGATGGTGGCCATATTTCGTCTGGGTGCTATGGTTGGTGTAGTTTAGAGACAGCTGTGGGTGTGGTCCGACAGTTGCCCAACCAATGGGTGCACATTTCAAAAGACACGACATCGACAACAACAATGACATTGTTGTCATTTACTTTGTTCAGCCTTGTTTTATTAGAGAAACTAGCAAATACAACCCGCTGCTTAAGGCCCTGTCACACCTTGACGTTTTAGCCAGCGTATGGCAAGGTATCAAAATGTCTGTAAAACGCTGGCGTACGCTGAACTATTGATGTTTTTTTTCCAGTTTTGGACGTATTCATAACGAGTTGGACGTATGCATAACATATTAGTAACGTACACAGAACGTTTCGATAACATATAGATAACTTGTATCAACGAATGCTGAGCGTGTTGTCGGCGTTCACAACCTATGCCCAACGATAGTCTAACTTATGCATAGCGCGCGGCAGCATATCGCGACGATCACGTGGCGTAGCCTATGAAAAGGATGCAGCTCGACGATTCAAATCATAAACGCACAAGACATCAAAGTGTCAAGCCGCTGTCACACCTTGACGTTTTAGCCAGCATATGCCGACGTATGAAAAATTTGCCGAATACGCTGGCACACGTCGAATACGTTATGGGTAAGTTTTGTATACGTTAAGAGCACGCTGAAGCACGCTGGCATACGTCGTAGTACACCGAGTACGTCGACAAATTTTAAGAATGTTGAAAATCTTTCGATGTATGCCAGCGTATGACTCATACGTTCCGCATACGCTGGCCATAAGTTGTAGGCACGTCATGCGATCGTTGACACACGTCGACACACGTTACTTGCAAGTTACTCATAAGTCGAAACATGTCGAGGTATTTTTTAGCGTACCCGAAACTTAATTCTAACCTATGAGTAACGTGCTATGAACCTATGTGTAACGTATCTCCAACGCATATTAACCCATATGTCGACATATTTGACGTCTTCCGGACGACCACAGAACTTACTGAATGTGTTACGAACTTACAGCTACCGTATAATGGCGTATTGGCAGCGTTTTGGGGAATTGGAATATAAAAATGGGGTTCACGCAGGAGGAACCCGTCAGTGTTCCAGACTCCATGGTTTTTTTTTTTCCTTCTTTTCTTCGGCATGACGGTGATGTTGACACTTCGATTTCTAGTGCAGTTATGATTTAAATCGTTGAGCGGCAGCCTATTAATTATATTATATTATAACCGCACTCGAAATCGAAGTGTCAACATCACCGTCATGCCGAAGAAAAAAAAAAAACCCATGGAGTCTGGAACACCGACGCTAAACATTACCTCGACATGTTTCGACTTATGAGTAACTTACAAGTAACGTGTGTCGACGTGTGTCAACGATCGCGTAACGTGCCTACAACTTATGGCCAGCATATGCGGAACGTGTGAGTCATACACCGGCATACGTCGAAAAATTTCAAGCATGTTAAAATTTGTCGACGAGCTCTGCGTACTACGACGTATGCCAGCGTACTCTTAACGTATACAAAACTTACCCATAACGTATTTGATGTGCCAGCGTTTTAGACAAATTTTTCATACGTCGGCATACGCTGGCTAAATCGTCAAGGTGTGACAGGGCCTTTAGCTAACGAGTATATTAAGCTGGGGGGAAAGGGGGGAAGGGGGAGGGGGAAAGGGGGAGAGGGGAAAGGGAGTGAGTTAGGGGTGGTGGGGTGAGAAAAGGGGATTTAGGAAGTGAGGGGGGTGACTGAGGGAGAGGGGAGAGCATGGAAGTAGGGAAGAGCGAGGCACACCACACATCGCAATACACTCCGGGAGGGGGGAGGGAGTAAAGGGGATTGGGGAAAGAGGAGGGTAGTGGAGAGGGGGAGGTGGTGTTCTGGACATGTGTTAGGGGGACTTGAGGGAAAGTGGGGGGAGGGGAATGGTGCCATGATGCCAGCATTCGTACAGGATTCAACGAAATTGAGTACGTTAAAACAGCATGTTTAAACGGGTCATAGTAAACAACGCGTGGACACCACCCAGAGAGGTCCGCGGGCAGGGGGGTGGGGGGCTTTGGTAGGAGATAAGCATAAAGGGATAGGGGAAGTTAGGGCATTTTCCTTCAGTCATCAAAAAAACACCACCCCAGTGTTCATGCCTTTATTTAATTTCCACTAATGAGAAACTATTTACGGAATTGATCCAAACAGAAGTTTTGACTTATGCTACAGAAAAAACAACAAATTTCATTTGTCCAATTCGCACATTCTTTGACACTCCTTCGTTTCCTCGAACTCCGGAGAGTTGTGTAGTGGTGTAGGGGGTTTGAGAGGAGGAATGCGTGAGGGGAGGGGGGAGCAAGCAGCGTGAGAGGAGGGGGGCAAGCAGCGTGAGGGGAGGGGGGGCAAGCAGCGTGAGGGGAGTGGGGGGAAATAAAATAATTTTTGAAAGTTTTTTTTTTTAGCAGAATGGACAGTGACAGAGTAAAGAAAAGAGAACAATCTTTACTTTGGAGTAAAGAGAAGGGGAGTTAGAACGGGACCAAGTTGGGGTCCTTCACTTTGTATTTAATAAACTAGTACAGGCCCGTAGGGGCGTGCCCGTAGGTGCGTGCCCGTAGGTGAGTGCCAGTATGTGCAGCCTCTCTCTCTCGCCCCCTCTCTCACCCCCCTCTCTCGCCCCCCTCTATCCCCCCTCTCTTGCCCCCCTCTATCCCCCCTCTCTTGCCCCCTCTATCCCCCCTAGTCTCACCCTTCCTCTCTCCCCCTCCTCTCTCGCCCCTCTCTCTTGGCCCCACTCTCATCCCCCCCTCTCCCGTCCCCCTCTCTCGCAGATATTGGTCGACAGATAAATGGCCGTAACTTGGGAACTGCTTGTCAGATTAATATCAAACCTCGAAAAGGCACATGAGCGGGCCCCCAGCAATATTCCTGGCAAGTTTCAATCAGATCGGACCGTCAATCATGCAAAAAAAAAAATAATAAAAAAATAATAAAAATAAATAAACATTGATTGTGACGTCATTCGTGATGTCATAGCACCGTGTCCTGTCATTGGTTCACAGATACATGGCCGTAACTTGGGAACCGCTCGTCCAATCGATATCAAACCTCGAAAAGGCACATCCGGGGGTCCCCGGCAATATTCCTGGCAAGTTTCAATCAGATCGGACCGGCGGTCGTCGAGAAACGGCGGTCGCAGACAAACAGACAGACACACACAGAGATTACTGGAATTTAGATTGATGGAATATTCAACGAAGACCTTCCAAGAAGAGTTCGGCTTTGTCCCAGATACTGCACCTCAGGCGAGAGGGACACAGACAGGCCTTTCTGCGGAGTTTCCCCAGGAGTCGATAAACGGATAATGTGCTGATGTGGAGGAGGCATGATGGGCCAAATGGCCTCCTGTGCCAAAGCTCCTTTGACATCAGTCCCTCGTGAAACACACGTACGGCCACAAATATGGCGGATATTGTGATATTTCTTTTTTCTCGTTAACTAACCCCCACCGACTAGTTCCGTTATCAGTCGCACCATCCTTAACAAGTTAATTTCCTCTCTGTGGCATCATATCTCCCGTTTCATCCTCTCCTGACGTCGTTCCCTTTCAAACACCTTTATTCTTATTTTATATTTTCTCACCAAAGCCCACAACATAATAAATATATATATCTCCAAATGTGAAATCCGCAATGATTCTCATATCTGAAACTTCTGATTGAAATCGAAAATGTGTTTGTACAAGTCTGAAGACGACGATGGTTCACGAGCGGTATTTGACGATGTTGATTGTTTCAGAAGTAAAGGATGAGACAATGTGATAATGTTTGACCAAGTTATAAAAATGATCAACATACATGATGTGGTGCGGGTGACAGGTTATTAGCTGCAAAATGTCGAAAACCCGGTTTCGTTCAACAACTTTCAAAATTTGACCTTTGCATAACCTTTAAAGGTCACAAAACAATGTTGTGGACATAGGATACGTGCTATAGCTTATTGGAGTTAGTTCGTCGAAGAAGGTCGAAAACCCGGTTCGATTCCCACAACTTTGAAAATTTGACCTTTGTGAACTTTAAAGGTCAAAGGTCAAGGATTATGACCTTTGGTGCAAAATTTCCTCTGGAACATTCCAGGAACAATATAACGTCATATAGGCTATATGGCATTTCACACTCCTTGGATTATCCATACTTTGATGAAATCAGCGTAAAAACAAACTTGAAGGGGGCGCCACGGGCAAGGTGTTCGAGATAGAGCAAAATGGTTTCAAGACTTTAGGTGGGGAATGACCTCAAGATTATGCATAAAAAATATTATCATCCGAACTCTCAAAGTTTGGGCGGTCGTATGATTTTTATGTCAAAATTCGCAATTTTCTAAGTTCGTGACCTTGTGACCTTGACCTTGGGACGAAAATGAAAAATCGAGCTCCGTGGGGCTATGCAGGTGCCATTGGGCTAACCAAAAACCGAAAGCCCTGCCAGATTCGACAAACCCCCGAGGAGAAGATGTAAATTGAAATCGGCTACCCCCTAAAAACACGTTTTTTGGGCGTGGCTCTGCCCATAATGGGCACACCACGCCCATTCTCAGGAAAACACAACTAGATCATGATGTAAACCTCCCACCAAATTTTATCAGGATCAGATCAAAACCCACAGAACTGTGCTCGGGACAGACAGACAGACAGACAGACAGACAGACAAGCCGGTAGGCGGACATGGGTAGTCGATCAAGTCGAATTTAGTTGTTTTTCAGCCGTGGGCAACCCCAAGTTCAGAGGGTTGCCATTTGAAAAGTTGAGGGACATTCAAAATTTTGAAGAAAGTTTTTTTGCGCATATGCAGAAAAAGTTTTGGCATCCTACCTATCATATTAAGAAAGCTCGATGTGGAGACCATTTGGCTGTGATTTTTCAGTTTCAGGGCTGCCATTTGGAAACTATGAGATAGAACCTGACGCGATGGGCCCGTTCGATGGGGAATGACCTGATGATTAAACACAAGAAAATTCATGATTCGAGCTTCAAGGGTTAATGCTGCAGATTGTTTTTTTCGTTACAATACCCCCACATTTAGAGGTTTTTCGGCCGTTGCTGGGCAATGGAGGGGTCCATAGCAACGGTTCTTTCTCACACATAACTAGGACATACCATGAACCTACCATACCAGTTTCATGTATATCTGACTCATAGTCTCTGAGAAATAATGAACTTCATTTTTTTATTGTTTTTGACCAGGATTCATTCAAAGTCTATCTTCTCTGACAGTTTTCATAGGATCTGGCTGGAAATTTTTGACAATATGGCTGAATGTACTGCCCACAGTCGCTCGTGGCCCGATTTTTGAAAAATATATTTTTTAGGATTTTTCAAAAATTTTCAAAGTTCCGTTGCTGGGAACGGTGGTGTGCATAGCAACGATTCTCATTTGAACACAACTAGGTCATGGTATGAACCTACCAACCAAGTTTCATCGAAATCGCCATTGTATTAACGGAGCACTGGACCGAACAGACAGACAGACAGACAGACAGACAGACAGACAGACAGACAGACAGACAGACAGACATATCGACGGAAATACTGATAAGTGTAGAAAAAAAAAAAATCTCAAAAATGTTTTTTTCGAAAAAACATTTTTTTCGACGAGATCGACTACTCAACAGAGAGACAGACAGACACACACCAATAACGAATATAGTGGTCACTTACTGACTCATGAACCAATATTACTAATGCCAGGAGGAAGAAGACTAATATAGTGAAGAGGAAGAAGAGGAGGAAGAGAAGGAGAAGACGAATATAGAGAGGTAGAGGAAGAAGACTCATTGCAGAGAGGAAGAGGAGGAAGAGGAGGAGGAAGAGAAAGAATATAGAGAGTTGGAGGAAGAAGACTCATCACAGTGAGGAGGAAGAAGAAGAAGAAGAAGAAGAAGAAGAAGAAGAAGAAGAAGAAGAAGAAGAAGACCTCGGCTATGGCTGTGTTTCATGCTGTGCGAGCTTACCCAGGATCACTCGCTCGGTCCGTGCGGTTTCCCTTTCACAAATCCGCAACCACAACCGCCCGCCGTTTCCTCTCTGAGGAAGCGGCCACGTCGAAACGGCGCATTGACCTGCGCGGGATCTTTCCGCCGATAGTGACGACTTTTGGCCCACACGGGGAGCTTGCAGAGCGCGAGGTGCCGGGAAACGTGGCGAGATGGCTGCGGGAGCCTCTCGGGGGTGTGTAGTGTGTGTTCCGTTTGTTTTCAGAAGTTTATATTTGATTTTAAAGGGTCGTAAAAAGTATTAATGTGAAAACCGTATGATTGGGTGATTTAATCCCTTTATGATTTGGTGATTTAATCCCTTTATGATTTGGTGATTTAATCCCTTTATGATTTGGTGATTTAATCCCTTTATGATTTGGTGATTTAATCCCTTTATGATTTGGTGATTTAATCCCTTTATGATTTGGTGATTTAATCCCTTTATGATTTGGTGATTTAATCCCTTTATGATTTGGTGATTTAATCCCTTTATGATTGGGTGATTTAATCCCTTTATGATTTGGTGATTTAATCCCTTTATGATTGGATGATTTAATCCCTTTATGATTGGGTGATTTAATCCCTTTATGATTGGATGATTTAATCCCTTTATGATTGGGTGATTTAATCCCTTTATGATTGGATGATTTAATCCCTTTATGATTGGGTGATTTAATCCCTTTATGATTGGGTGATTTAATCCCTTTATGATTGGGTGATTTAATCCCTTTATGATTGGGTGATTTAATCCCTTTATGATTGGGTGATTTAATCCCTTTATGATTGGGTGATTTAATCCCTTTATGATTGGGTGATTTAATCCCTTTATGATTGGGTGATTTAATCCCTTTATGATTGGGTGATTTAATCCCTTTATGATTGGGTGATTCAATCCCTTTATGATTGGGTGATTTCATCCCTTTATGATTGGGTGATTCCATCCCTTTTTGATTGGATGATTCAATCCCTTTATGATTGTGTGATTCAATCCCTTTTTGATTGGATGATTCAATCCCTTTATGATTGTGTGATTCCCTTTTTGATTGGATGATTCAATCCCTTTATGATTGGTTGATTCAATCCCTGTATGATTGGGTGATTTAATGCCTTTATGATTGGGTGATTTCATCCCTCTATGATTGGGTGATTTCATCCCTTTATGATTGGGTGATTTCATCCCTTTATGATTGGGTGATTTCATCCCTTTATGATTGGGTGATTCAATCCCTTTAAGATTGGGTGATTCAATCCCTTTATGATTGGGTGATTTAATCCCTTTATGATGATTTAATCCTTTTATGATTGGGTGATCTCAATCGCATTAGGTCTTTGGTTGAATAAATTAACTTCCTCTAACAAACAATGGTGGCAAACTTGAACAAAGTAACTATTTATTTTGAGGAAAAGCCACTTCCTCATGCGATTTATTATTCCTGACTCTAAGAGTCCAATGTGGGGTTTTGTGTTCACTTTCCTCATTCATTGCTGCACTTTTATCAATCGATGTAACTCTTGGGTTAAGTAAGTTTACTGACAACCTAACTCTGGGTATTGATAGGAATATTGGCAAGTCATCCCTGTTCATAAGTTTTAAATATATAAAATAAATATCTTGAGAGTTATCAGATAAAGTTGCTTTCATTATAATGTTGATATTGAAACGTCAACTCAATATTTGGGTTGAACAAATGGAAATTTGGATGTCATTGGCACTTGTAGGGCTGGTGGTGCAAGGCTCTAATGGAGAAAGTGTCTTGTTAACGGAGGAGGAACGTGTTGCTATTGTGCACACCGTGCGAGCATGCCTTCCATTGGACCGGTTGCTCATCGCCGGCTCTGGTTGCGAAGGTAGTATCCAACACAGAAAGTTTCTTTCCATCTGCACACACATGCTTCCTCATAATCAATGTTTGGGCATGATCTTCAAGGGGGTTGTATTTGTAGGAACGCTGCAGACGTTGGAGATGACAAAAAAAATGGCAGATGCTGGAGCGGATGCTGTTCTGGTGGTTACACCAGCTTATTACCGTGGTCGCATGACTATTGGTGCTTTTGTGAATCATTATACACAGGTATTGTGCTATAAATACCTCATTGTAGAACTTGACCATCTCTTGATAGGCCAGTGAGTGTAAACATGTATATTGTTGTGGAAATGGCCCTCATGGGGTGAAATTGTTTAGAATGACGTTTGATTCTCTTCGTATTTGTTTAGTATAAGCATGGTGTACTGTTGGTGCAATAGGTATGCATTGCATCTGCAATAGATAGATGTTGCCACCCCCCCCCCCCACCCTTTCCATCACGTTTGTTTCTACATCCAAAAAACCTTTGGTTTTGTTGAATGGTCTTTTCCCTAAATCTGTCCTTTATGTCTCTCTTTTAAAAGCGCTACCAAAACGTAGAAGTATGAGGCAGCCGAGAGAATAAAGCGGAGCCATCAACTGGCACTTAAAATGACCTCGGAGAGCACGTGCTGCAGCTGTTACACTTGTGTGAATGCCGTTGTGGCATCACCCCTACCCATCAGGCCAATCACCACCATTGGCAAAGAGGGAGGAAGGACACATGAGCCAGAAGTGATAAAAGAGGCAGATGCTAGCAATCTGGGGTAAGGCTGTGCTGGAATACGTAGAAGTTTCCTGGAATCGGTGAAGTGAAGCTTCCAGATGTCTGCTCAGAGCCTCTCTAGAATTGGCTGGAAGTTTCCTGGAGTCGGCTGGGAGGAGTTTTGAAACTCTCCCTCTCCCTGGCCCCGGAGTCGGCTGGGAGGAGTTTTGAAACTCTCCCTCTCCCTGGCCCCGGAGTCGGCTCGGAGGAGTTTTGAAACTCTCCCTCTCCCTGGCCCCTGAGTCCGCTGGGAGGAGTTTTCAAACTCTCCCTCTCCCTGGCCCCGGAGTCCACTGGGAGGAGTTTTGAAACTCTCCCTCTCCCAGACCCCGGAGTCGGCTCGGGGAGTTTTGAAACTCCTCTCCCTGGCCCCAGAATCAGCTGGGAGGAGTTTTGAAACTCTCCCTCTCCCTGGCCCCGGAGTCTGCTGGGAGGAGTTTTCAAACTCTCCCTCTCCCTGGCCCCGGAGTCTGCTGGGAGGAGTTTTGAAACTCTCCCTCTCCCTGGCCCTGGAGTCCGCTGGGAGGAGTTTTGAAACTCTCCCTCTCCCAGACCCCGGAATCGGCTGGGAGGAGTTTTCAAACTGTCCCTCTCCCTGGTCCCAGAGTCCGCTGGGAGGAGTTTTCAAACTCTCCCTCTCCCTGGCCCCGGGGTCGGCTGGGAGGAGTTTTTCAACTCTCTCTGGCCCCAAAATATTTTGCCCTGTCATGGACTTGAACTGCCTTCAAAAACTCCTACAGGCTTTGCCAGCTGGGTTTGATAACAATCTTTCTTTCTTGTCTGTTTCTATCTCATGTCTTTCTCCTGTTGTATGACTGATTGACCCAGATAAGGTGAAGGATAATTAAGGAATTTACTCTTTGTCCGTGGGTGCACATCAGTCGTGGGTTAAGGGGTTTGGTTTATGGTTGGTTGCATCAATTCTTTGTTGTAATTACTTCTTGTGAATTTATTCCCCTGTACCAATGGTCAGAAAGTTTCGTTGGCTGAATTGATCAGAGGCACGGGCATCTATCAGCGCTTCACCCTGGTCAATTCCACGGCCCCACGAGCAGTGTAACATGGCAAACAGGCCCGGGAACTTATTTCGGACCGTGGACTAGGCTGGGCTTTGCGGTCATTTTGACACAACATGTGGGACTCAAACCAGGCAACTGGAATTGACTCGTGGCTGAAACGTCGTGTTTCTGATATAACTTACTTGACTTTAAAAAGTTCCCTTTTCTGTTACCCCATCATTCTGCTGCTTGTTAGTCCCCTAACGGTTTTACTGGATGGGACTGTCTGTTTGCTCTCCGTCTGTCTCTGTCCATCTGTCCGTCCCAGCAGTGGTTTTTCAGACTTTTTTTTCCCCCATTCCCTTTTTAACATATTCCACTGAAACTTGGCATATGGCTTATTATTATAAGTTACAGACCAAGTTCGACTTTCAGGGCAGTTCATCAATTTTTCACAGACTTATGCCCTTTTTGGACTTTTATCACATCAGTAGGGGACATGTATTGCAACGCAATTCTCGCTCTTGTTGATCTTGCTGCTGTTGTGGCTCAGGTGGCTAATGATTCTCCAGTTCCAGTAATCCTGTACTCGGTACCGGGCAACACTGCACTCGAGTTGCCAATTGAGGCAGTGGTCACTCTGGCACAGCATCCCAACATCATTGGCATGAAGGACAGCGGAGGAGATGTGAGGATTTGGGGGATCGGTGATTGGCATGAAATATTTTAGTGATATTTGGCTAGTCAACATCAACACTGCATTGCTTTTGTAGAACTGCGAAAAGGGTAAACTGATAACTTGCTTTATTTTAATTTGTGGCCAAAGGGTCTTGGGTGAACCTTTTTCCAGCTATGATTTTATTGACTCCATAAGCAAAACAGAAGAAAAGAAAAAGAATGGAACTTGTGCTCTGCCTGTGTTTTGTGATCAGATCTCCCGAATTGCCACCATAATCCATGCTACACAAAAGGAAGATTTCCAGATGCTTGCTGGCTCTGCTAGCTTCCTGTTTGCAGCCTATGCTGTTGGTAAGTCAAGAAGGAAAGGAAGATTGGATCTCACGGAAGTTGAGGGTGGGAAACTATTTGTAAAGGTTTGATGAACTCTTGCATTTCTGAAATCACGAAGCACTTCCTCACGTCGGTGTGATTGGAGTTTTGTACTGTACTTGTGTAACCTACCTCGTTTGTGCTGAGGCTTTCACAGCCTAAATCGTGTGCTGCCAGGGCATGTCACATTGCTGCGAATACAAACATGATTATCGGTTTGTATTGAGGATAGCTTTGATGACAGGATATCTCAGAGCCAGCATACTCACCTTTGTGTTGTCTGAGCCAGGTTCCTTTCCTGGTGGAACAGGAACCATCTTAAAAACTAGTCCTGGTGCTTCGCAGGCCATTTGGAAGGCATGTTTAGCCTGCTGTCCTGTTTGCTAGCATTTAGTTGCAGGCTTTAAAATATGCCATCGTGCATTTTGAAGAGAGTAAGTAGATCATTGTATGATTTCAAATTTCAGATTCCTGCTCCAGACCTCCACTCTGCAGGCAATGGTAAACCACCTGCTGTGTTCCTTGTTCAGGAAATGAACTGTTTGGCAGCTCATACCCTCCTATTTGAGAATCATGGTGCTTGCTTTAGTTCATACTACTGCCAAAACATCAATGGGCTGGCAAAATACCTCGACTCTAGACTCCAGAGGGATGTGCACTCATCTTTGAGCTGTCTATCCTGAGTTCCAGACTCGACCCAGCTGTAAAATGTCACGCTGGTGTTTCACCTGGAGGTCGAGCCATCAATGTGTGCACCATCCATCGAAGGACATTAAGTTGGAGGATGTGTCTGCGAGCACTGGTCATTGCTGTATGTTAAATGTGATGGTGTCTTTTGCAAGGATCATGTGAGTTATTGCTGGCAAACTGATGAAATTACAAATCCTTCTCCCAGTCAAACTTCAGGCCTGGCCAGCAGGTTCGTGAAATTTGTGCCAAAAATGTTGTCCAGACGACCCCATTAGAAGGGAGTAATTGGGGGTAGTAGAAGGAGTCGTAGTAGTAGTCGAGTACTGCCAAAACCTCAGTCTCCAGAGCAGTTTATAGAAGTTACTTTAGCTTAACACGAACCAGCTGTTCATAGAATCCTAATGAGTCCCATAGCAAAAGGGGTCTTGACACAAACATCGTCATTCCATCAGGTGCAGTTGGTGGAATATGTGGCCTCGCCAATGTACTGCCTGGGCCGCTGTGCAAACTGGATGATGCTTGGTGGCACGGCAATACAGCTGAAGCTCGTGAGCTCCAGCTACGTTTGTTGCGACCAAACGCTGCCGTGAGTCTTTCCCTCCCTTCTAACTATTCGCGTATTACAAACACAGCCCCCTTGCTGGCCAACCCTTTGTTTGCTCTTTTGCACGCAGGTCACGCGGCGGTTCGGCGTACCCGGTGTCAAGCAAGCGATGGAGTGGTTCGGCTTTCACGGAGGGCCATGTCGTCCGCCCCTCCAGGCACTGAGTCCGAGCGAAGCCTCGATGCTCCGGAAGGAATTTGTGGCGGATGGTTGGCTCACAAACTAGGTTTGGTCATACCTGAATCGCCAGCAGCCTGACAAGATCGGCAAGCGAACGTGTTCCTCACTCCATCGGTTCTCTTCCCTCGAGGACGATTGAGGATTCAGCATTTGTCTTGATACAGTACATATATTTTTTTTTCAGCAATGAGGCCCTAAAGCTGCCTCGTCTTTCATTCTCCAATCAAGATGCTTTGGGATTACAGTATCACAGCGCTGCATCTACGAAATTCTTCGACAATTACTATGATGACACTAAAATACAAAAGCAAATGTATCGATGAAGAGACTGGAAAGTGTTAGTGTACCTGTCAGAATGTCGCTGTGTTCAATTTGCGTTCCAAATGCAACGTTCAATTGAAATCAACTGATGTTTGTTGGCAGACAGACGTGAACCGATTGATTAATTCCGCTTTTTGCTTCGCGTGCGTGCGATAACAAGCTCGAGGAAGCATTAATGAAGGTGTTTGTTCATATAATAGTTCCTTTTACAAAACAAATTGACCTCAACCTGAACAAAATCACTTGTTTTTAATTCTACTGCTTTGATATCCTGATAGCACAGCTCAGAAGTAATGGATACACCTTTGAGCAGTCGGGGAAGGATCCAATTATGCAATACCTGTGGGTCGGATGTTACGCAGGTAGGGTGTTTGCAACATGGAGTGTGTCGTCCTTTTCAAGGGAACGTTAAGGCCAACTGTCCTTTCTGCTTGTACTCGACCAGTGGACGGTAAAGAGCCGACGGTGCCTTTTGTGTCATGGACCTTGTTCGTTAGTAAGCACTTTGAGATTTTATTTCATGATGGAAAGCGTTGAACGAGAAATTTAATTGATTTTATTTTGAAAACACGAGGCCGTTGGTTGTGCCCGTATCCTGGACATGTTCCAAATTTTTGCTCTGACAACCTCTGGGAAGGCAATGGCAAACCAACCAGTTTGGTCCACATCAGAATGTTGGTTCAGCAGGAGTACGGGATTTGATGACGTTGTCTGTGTTGGGCCGCAGACTTGATGATCACTGCGAGTTCCAATGGATTTATAATGCGGAGATAACATGCCATGTCGTATTTTTTTTCTGCAGACGCGTTTTTTAAAATATATACAAACGATACGAAAGCTGTGAACCTTCAAATCCCTTCCGAGCTTCATATGCATGGAATGCACCGTTTGAAATAAAATATTAATTTTACCTCGTTGATGGATGGGGTATTCTGTGCCATTTCACACGAAAGGTGGACGGGATCAGGAAATTGATAAAATGAATAACAATTCGGAATGCGAGAAGTAAATCGGGTCAAGGAGTTGGGTCGGGATTGGGTGGAGTGGGGGTTGAGTTAGGTTGGGGTAAGTGGAGGTGGAGGGGGGGGGTTCGTGGTGGGAAATTAAAAAGGGGGTTGAAATCCCGTTTTAATTGAGCCTTGGCAACAGGATGGAACATTCACCTGCAGCTGTGAGCAGATCCTGCTGATCGCAACACCTGCTATTGCCACCTGGACATCCTGATCAGTTTCACGGCTGCCTCAGCAGATCTGCTTGTGGACCACAGACTGAATAGTGTGGCAGATATGATATGCTTATGAGAAATCAGGATACTTGCGGCAATAGGTCCTTGTGGAACATACGTTTCTTGCCACCTGGTACCAGAAACGTGAAGGAATTTGCATTGGAAGGACGTTTTGGGGGGGGGGCTCGCTCATCGTCGTCCATGAGTGTGAAAGACCAGGAAATGGCACGTCGCCTCGTGCTCGGTGAGGAACAATACCAAAACCCACACATTTCACCCTTAAGGCAGTTCGCATTAGATGTTGAAAACAAATTAAAGTGTATAAACTAAGCTAACGTCCAAAGTGAAGTTCATGGCGAAGGAAGCAATTGGCGTGTAAGCAAAGTTGAAACATTCTGACATCAGAAACTGGCCCGTCTGGTGGGATTTCCCCAAAACACGTCATCCTTTCCGCCTTCGAGTCAACGACATTTCTTTGAGTGTAGGAGAACATCAGTCGGGGTGTGGTGCTCGCGGGGTGACGACGCGTCCCAAAGGTCTCGGGTCAAGGCACACGAAGTACCATGGACGGCAGCGAGGTGTCAGGAGAACACCGGCCGGTGATTGGTGAGTCTTCACCTGGCTCCATCGTCCCTTGTTACTCATTGACCGATTGAGCTGTCCACGTGCCGTGTCACTGTCATTTATATTCGACAAACTTGCAATGCAGCGATCAGTAGGCCGTGTTATTCTTTGTGCAGCTCTTTCAATATCGTCCTGGTACAGTGAGTGAGTGGTAGGTGTACTATCGAAGCTTCGTCATTTTGTTGTATTAATTATTTATAATACCTGTTAGTTTGGTAGTTCCCAGTACACGACCATTATAGACTACCAAAGTTCGTTTTCAAGGAAGTCGTTGGTTGCGATGAGTGTTTTTCTCGTCATAAAACAGTGTTTAGTTACCAAGCAGCTGGCTAGCGCTTGCCTAGACAGCCGTTCCGTAGCAACGGTTTTCAATGGAGCGTGTGCTTGAGTGCTTAAGCAACTTGATAATGGACCCTCCCCCTCCCCCCCCAATACTTGTAATGATATGGACGATTTAGTGCAATCTACATCACACCAAAATACGCAATTTAGTGTCTGTGTTTTTTTTTGAGCTTGATGCATTCGGTCGTTAATTATCCAATCTCAATCAAACTCGACAGGAGGATGAAAGGCCACACGATGGAGGCTGTCGATGTGGCGACTTCACCCCCACACCAGGAAGTTTCCCGCATTGCACGAAATCAGTGTTGATGTGTATATCCGTGTTAACATAGCTAATTGTGACATTTTTCCAAAGCCGCGTTTTCTTCCAATAATTTTTACCTCTGCCACCGAAGATGATGTTTTCACCCCTCTGTGTTTGTTACTTGCAATGGCGAAGATTCTTCAGGTATATTAGTTCGTCGATTTTGTTATTCTGTCTGTCTGTCTGTCTGTCTCGGTTTGTCGCCTACAGGTCACAATTTTAAACCGATCTTCACGAAACTGCACCACATGGTGGAGTTTGTCATAAGGAAAAAGCCTATTATTGTTGAGGTCAAAAGGTCAACATAGGCCAATGGTCAACAACTTCGGTGAGGTTTCTAAATTTCTCAAATTTCATCTGATTGACGACATTTGAAGAGGATTTATATTTCAGGTCTCACTGAATTCAACCAACCAATTATTTTTGAGGTAAACCGACCAACAGGTCACCGTAGGCCAAAGGTCAACAACTTGGGTGGTGTTTCTAAAATCCTCAATTTTCATCCAATTGACTTGACATTTGAAGAAGATTTATATTTCAGGTCAATTAATTCAACCTGCAAATTATTTTGAGGTCAAAAATGTCAACAGAGTCCCAAGGTCAACAACTAAGGTGGTATTTCTAAAATCCTCAGTTTTCATCCGATTGACTTGATATTTGAAGATGATTTATATGTTTCAGGTCACTGAATTCAACAAGCCAATTATTTTTGAGGTCAACATAGACAAAAAGGTCAACATAGGCCCAAGGTCAACAACTAAGGTGAAATTGTTGTGGGCCGGGTATCGGTGATGAGCACGACCGCGAGTTGGAGCAACAGAGTCGACTCCACCGAACACCCGGAATTCAGATTGTTACCCTCGGATAACTCCGAAGGTACGGGTCCCTTACAGGACCGTGAATCGTCAATAATTCAACCACGTGGTACAGGGTTATTTGCCAAACTTCAAAATACCTAGAGGCCCACGTGGCGAGCTACCGAGGAATTCACACCCTTGACGGAGCTCGAACGGGACGAGCCGTTTCCGTGCTCGACCCATGCGTAACCCGAGCGGATGGTTACTGAGGTCCCGTCGGTCAAAATGCACGACAGCAGCAACTGCCTTTTTAATCACCCAACGTGCTCAACCAATGAAGGAAAGGACAAGGACGAGCTGAAACATTCAACAATAGGGGTATTTATTACATTAGGTGGGGAAGGAACACATAAAGGGCAGAGTTAAACCGACTATAAAGGATGCAAATAATGTACAGCAAAAGAACTTAACCAATTGCTACTTAAAGACGGGCCCACATGATACACACATGCACACACAAAATAAATGGACCTCAATGGTCTTTATTCGGCTCTCCAGCCGTGGAGGATAGTTCGGCTGGGAGTCAGGACGGCTGGCTACCTGGCCGCGAGCACGCGGCTGGATGTCCACCCCTCCCGGAGCTCCGGTCGCCAGAAGACGGACCAGGGCAACCAGACGCAGACCAGCGACGAGATGAGGCCAGACAAGCGTCGAGAGATGCGATCCGAGAACCAGACTCGTGCCAGCGAGATGGGACCAGACCAGCGTCGAGCAGACCAGAGAACCAGACCACGCCAGCGAGATGGGACCAGAGAACCAGACCACGCCAGCGAGATGGGACCAGAGAACCAGACCACGCGCCCGAGCAGACGGGGCGCAATTATTTGTTCTCCTTTCTTTTCATCGTCCTTCTCGGGCGCGGTCTGCTCATGCATGGCCTGCTCTCATTGGGCGGACCGCGTGTCGAGGCTCCGCCTTCTTGCAAAGGACCGCCCCGACTCTAATCCGCTCGTCGCACATTGGCCGCAAAATGACGCATTCTCTCATTTGGTGCCAGGCCAGAACGAAACGCTTCGTGAGCGCGCGAACAATTCCTCGAGCAGTGTTGTTGCTGGTGTTGTCATAGTTGGTTGATGTAGGTGTTGTAAAGGATGTAATAAATCTGACTAGAAAAATAACTTGTAGCGCACACATGTAATTCCTATTAGACACAGGGGATAGATTCTAACTAGAAACACACTTACCGATATAACTGAGCTACGGGGACCTGAATGTTGAGTGCAGTATGCTTCCAGATTCATAAGTGTTTCTAAAATGTTAAATTTTCATCCGATTGACTTGAAATTTGAAAAGGATATATATTTCAGGTTACTGAATTCAACCACCAATTATTTTTGAGGTCAAATTTGTTTGATGGATTTTGCAAGTATGGTGCTCTGCACGTCATCTTCTTGTTTGTTTGTCTGTCTGTGTGCAGGATATCTCAAAAAGTTGTGGATGGATCTGGCGAGCTGGGTGGGCAGGTTGGGTGTGTGACAAGGATGAACTGATTAGATTTTGGTGAAGATCCGAATCCGGATCTGGATACGAGAGAATTATTTAATTTATAAAGTGATTCTTCACCATCGAGAGATCGGGCCAAAAACGATATAGTACTTTATCGCATGATATTTAACCTGCGCCATCGAAGATGGACGGAGGTTACTGTTTTCACCCCAGTCTGTTTGTTTGTTTGTGAACAGTATTACGGAAAAACTCCTGGACGGATTTTGACGAAACTTGGTGGGGGGGGGGGGGGTTAGGTATGGTCCAAGCATCATGCCATTAGATTTTGGACTTGGTCCAAAGTCCAATATGGCCGCTATGGTGGCCATTTTGAAAAAATATTTGAATTTTTGTTTTTGCATTTCTACATGTTTTAAGTGATTTCCAACCAAAAAAAAAAAAAAATTTGTTAGAGAAAAAACAAAACAAATTTTGCACCTTTTTTTTCAAAAAAATGTCTTTGAGGAAGAGGACCAATGAGGAAGAGGTTTGCAGATGGAGAAAGCCCTAGGAAGACGAAGAAGACAGGAGTGAAAGAGACTAGACGAAAAAAGGCAAGATCCTGGTGAGGAGAAAGGGGCTCGTAGCTGGTGTGAAGAGAGGGAGAGAGAAAGCCAGATCGAGAGGGGAAGGAGAATCTGGGGCAGTTGACGGACAGAGTCGGAGAAAGCCATAGGAAGAGGACACAAGTGCAAGAGACGGGACAGAGTCGCCAATAAGCTTGTCCTGAGGGGAACAGAAAGGAGCTCAAAGTTTGTCCTGAGAGGAACAGAAAGGAGCTCAAAGTTTGTCCTGAGAGGAACAGAAAGGAGCTCAAAGTTTGTCCTGAGAGGAGCAGAAAGGAGCTCAAAGTTTGTCCTGAGAGGAACAGAAAGGAGCTCAAAGTTTGTCCTGAGAGGAGCAGAAAGGAGCTCAAAGCTTGTCCTGAGAGGAGCAGAAAGGAGCTCAAAGCTTGTCCTGAGAAAAGAAGAAAGCTCAGAGTGTCGAGGAGGGCGCAGTGTGAAGATAGTGAGGGGGCCCATGGTGCGAAGGAGGGCAGTGTGAAAAGGCCAGAACACGGTTTAGTTTGTGGGGGTCTAGCTGTTGGACCCTGGGGTCCAGCAAAAATGGAGCGAGCGGCTTGCCGTCGCATATCTTGCATGACTGAGAGGACTTGCCTACTGGGTCTGGGCACCTCAGAGACAAGGCGTGGCTGCGCTTTCCATCGCATAGCCACTCCACTGAGAAAGTCATCCTCCTCCCCCATCTCCCACCTTCCAGTATGTTTGGAGTGGTGCAGCCCTGTTGGGCTGCATGAGGTGAGGGAGAAAAGAATAGACCCTACTTTTCTTTTCTCCTTACTTTCTTTTTCTTTTCTTCTCGAGTTCTTCTTGTCTTCTCTTCTGATTGAATGATGGCCATATCTCATGTGTAAATAAGATTGTACAAGAAAGAATGTGTTAAATCTGCTTTTATGTATCTTTTGCTTTCTTGCCCATATTATTACTTGCTTTTAAATTATTCCTTGTGTGTGTAAATAAATAATTGTTGGTTGTTATTTCAAATCTGTCTCAGTTGTCTTTACCTTCATTGGTCCGACACAGTGTACAAGTATAGTTGGACGAGAAGTTGTACCCCACCTCATTTGCTCTGTTAGCTGGTGCTGCACCTATTATATATGCTCCGCTCTGCAGATCATCAGGTGTGGCGCCGAGGGCATGGCCGTTAATTAGGTTGCAGTGCCAACAGGAAGGTACGGTGGAAACGATGAAGTGTAACCCCGCAAGGCTGGTCGTTTAAGTCGAGCAGCTACAGCTATGTAAGAACTACAGCCCGTTAGACCGCGGAGTTATCTGTGGTCGGCGGCCTCATGACCGGGTGTTTGGGAGAAACTCTGCTTCCCCTCGAGGCGAGCCCAAAATTCCAGCTAATATTTGTGTTATTTCAAGGCTGCTTCGAATAACAAAAGTAATAACAACACTTATGATAATCGCATAATATGAATGTTATGACAAAACAATATTAATACTAATATCCCCCTCCCCAAGGAGTTTTTCCTCCTTGAACAAACACCTTGTTTACATTGTACAAATAGCTTATCGTGGCATTTTGTGGGGCCAGCATTGCATTGAAAATACAGTAAATATATACCTACCTGAAGTAAAAATATTATAAACCATAAACACGTATGAATACCTTTATAAACAGTCGCTACTGCTGTTTAACAATAAACTGAAAGAAATCTGGAGGAATCCTGACATCCTTGAGGAATTCTTTGCTTATCACATCCACGACAGACTAACTGACCCGAGCCTCGATCTATTGTAATCTATATATACCCCAGAGACGCGATAATAACATCACCCTTGCTATCGCTCCCGTAGGGAGTGGGAGTACTTGTATACTATACTATAGTATATATGAAGTTTTATTGTTACGGATTTGGAAGCCATCTGCACACAGACAGTCAGCGGTCCCCGTAGTTGTTATTTCGATAAGTATGTGTTTATAGTTAGAATTACACGTGTGCGCTACGAGTTATTTTATAGTCAGGTTTATTACATCCTCATCATCAACAACAACAACGACACCACCCTCACTCGACCCGGTCGCCATTACACACATGTTCGGGACCACGGACATGAGCGGAGGTTTCGCCACCTCAGGGCTGGCTCCGCCTAAGCCAGATGGAGTGTTCGGCCCGACCAATGAAGGACCGCCACGAGTCGCCTGACAACCGACCGTCCAATCAGGAGGCGAGTGGCTCGGAAAAGAAACCCCTCCCACCTCAAGAAGAGGGGTGTGGTGGTCAGGACAAGTGTGTTCTGCAGGAGCGTGGCGATGGCGGTCTGCGGTCTTGGTCTCGATTAGCGGTCGGCGGTCATGGTTCGAGCGGTCCTTTGCGGTGGCTCACCGTGGTGGTGGTGACCGAACAGTGTGGTGGTGCTCGAGCAGCCAGGGTCGTGGGTCGTGGGTTCGAGTCCCACCATGGTGGTTCGAGTCGGTGTGACGGCACGATGCGGGGCAGGTACCCCGGCCCGGCTCTACCGAACTAAACCCACGGAATCATTTATTGTGTGTGTGTGTGTGTGCCCTGTCTGTAAGTAGGATTGTTAAGTGATTTTGCTCATTGTACATTGCCTGCCTTTTATTTGTGATAACTCTGCTCTGTGTCTCCCCTCCCCGATTATTGTTATAAATAAAACCCTGTTAAATGTACTAGCTCGTTTTCTGTGCTTTCCTCCATTGGTCGAGCAGGGTGCGTATTGAGAATTAGTAAGGCCGTTTGTGCCGTAAATTGTTCATTTGGACCGGTGCAGCTTTGGTAAGTTACGCCGGATGCGAGTCGGTGATAGCGACTCGATTCGAACAAAGTCGGTAGAGGGTGTCGTTTTCCCCGGTAGTTGGACGACATGGGTATATTGAAATTAGGCAATTAACCCGACCCCACGCCGTCGAAATATTGGCGACCACGGTCCGCTAAGGGACCCGTGAACTCTCGGACTTATCCGAGTCACGACCTAAATTCCGGGTGCTTGGTGGGAGACGACTCCACTGCTCCACCTAGTGGTCGTTTATCGCCACTGAACCCTGGCCCACAACAATATTTTATCTGTCCATCGATAGAATCGGCCCCACCGGCAGTAACCCCATCATATTGCATACCGTTGGAATCCTTTTGGCAAATGGAGATGCAAGAAAGCATTTTATAAACTGACATGGTGAGGGGTTCAGGGTGGGGGGGGGGGGGAGATCCTGATTCTCTCTGTGTAAATATGTATCGTATTGCTCCACCCGGCAGTAGGCAGCATTACAAATCATCTTGTATCTAAACTCTAAATTCCTTCCGCACAAGGTACTGGTCCCTCTGCTCGTGTCATATAAAGCACTTTCTGGCCACAGGGGTGTTGGAGCAGGAGGTAAATGATGAGGAGTTGAAGCAATTCGGCAAGACGTGTATCGCAGCGTCCTACGTGAAATATCTGGAGGCAGCGGGAGGCCGGGTCATCCCCATCAGGTATGTCCGTCTCATCGTCAGGGTGGTGTTTGTTTTCAGATTTCCAGAAAAACGCATGTCATTTTGTAAAAAAAAAAAAATGTGAAGAATGTGTTTTTGTTGTCTGTGAAGGCAGGGGTTGGCAGAGGAAGACTATCATGAGATCTTCAACTGCATTAATGGGTAGGTTTGAAGAATATAATCAGATATTATGAGCCAACTGACTTGACACTTGTGATGCCTTTTCTTTATTGCACCTGATCATGGTTTGTGGATGGGCTGACAGGATGGCTTAGATCAAGAGGTACGCACTCACCTCGAAGCTGTCGAGCCAGGGTTTGAATCCCGACCCAGCTATAAACTGTCATCCCGGTGTTTCGTAGGCAGGGCGATTCATCAATGTGTGTACCGTCCCTCGGGTTAATGTTAAACGGACGTCCCATCTGCCAGTATTAGTTAGTGGACGTTAAATATTCCACGGTGTCCTTTGAGAAGAGTAGACGAGCTACCGCCGGCACCTTGAACAAATTCCTGCACTAAACTACAGAAGGCTCCTCAAACTGAAGAGGCATCAGCGGCACAGCCGTGCCCTCAGCCAATGATGCTACCCCGCACCCTCGTGCTGCGTATGAATGAAGATGTGTTTGTGGATGCCCGAAGAAGCTTGGCAGCAGAAATGGTGAGGTACCTTCGTGAAAAAATAGTTACACGGCAGACAAAAGCACCATTTTTTTCACCAAAGAACCACATCAACTTACGAACTATGAAAAAGTCATGCTCCAAAAAAAAATTGGCTTGCCGGAAGGGTCTTTTATGACGTCATTATGTTTAATCACATAATAATACAAACAAATTAGGAACATATGATCACAGAATGCTACGGTCAGATTTTAAGTTGCTACAGGTATGTTCTCCAGGTCAAGGAATATGCTGTTAATCGTTGCTTGTAATCAAAACTGACCTATTAGGTGCTACGATGTCATCATCTTTGTATAAAAAATCTTGGTGATGATACAATGCAATATTCTCGTGAAACAGATGAGACAAATAATAAAAGTGTGCTATTACAATATCTATTACACCTCACATTGGAAGTCTGGCATTACCATGAGGATACATTAATATGTGACCAATGTATAACCGTGTGCGCTGCTCAGGAAGCACTTTATAACTGTTTTTTTTTTTTTTTTAATAAAAATTTAATTGCAGTAGCTTTATTTACTTCATTGCAATGATGATGGAGGAAAATGTCTTAAATATCACATCATAGCATTTTATGGTGCAATTTTGATACTGACTTAGTTTTACATGGTAAATAATAGGTGATTACATCATTATGACATCATAAAGCATCCCTCCCATTGTCCATTTCTTTGGAGCATGACCTTTTTTGAAAAAAAATCACAAGTCCAATGTGCAGCTCTGGTGCAAAAATGGCGCTTTTGCCACTGTATAACGATCCTTGTCCTTTTTGTCGCTAAGGTACGGCACTAAAACTGCAGTCATGTGTCGAATATCTCGTAAATAGGACGGGTCTAAAGGCGCTGTCACACCTTGACGATTTAGCCAGCAATAGCAACGTATAAAAATGTATGTAAAACGTTGGCGTACGCTGAAATTTTGATGTTTTTTTTAAAGTTTTGTTCGTATTCATAACGTGTTGGTCGTATGCATAACATATTAGTAATGGGCACAGAACGTTTCGTTGTCTTATAGATAACTTATACCAACGAATGCTTAGCCTGTTGTCGGCGTTCACAACCTATGCCCAACGATAGTTTAACTTAGGCATAGCGCTCTAAACGTATCGCCGACGAACTCGTGGCGTAGCCTGTTAAAAACCTGCCGGACGCCGATTTAAATCATAACCGCGTGAGAATTGGAAGTGTCAACATCGCAGTCACACCTTGACGATTTAGCCAGCGTATGCCGACCTATGAAAAATTTGCCGAACCAAGCTGGCACACGTCGAATACGGTATGACTGCAGTCATGTGTCGAATATCTCGACAACAAGTAAGTAAGTTGTGTAGTAAGTAAGTAAACAACAAATAAGTTGTGTATACGTTAAGAGCACGCTGAAAAACGATGAAGTACGATGTCATATTTCATGGTACGTCTTGTACGTCGTGAAATTTCAAGCATGCTGAAAATTTTATGACTTACTCGCCGCATGGCTCACACGTTCCGCTACGCTGGGAATAAGTTGTGGGCACGATATGCGATCGTTGACACACGTCGACACAAGTTCCTTGTAAGTTACTCATAAGTTAAAGTCGAAACACGTCGAGGTAATGTTTAGCGTACCAAAAACTTATTTTTTCCGTCAAGGCACATTTTCTTTTTTTCTCCTTGGCTCCGTGAAGGCACGTGACGAAATATCTAAAGTTGTTGTTGTTGTTGCTGTTGTTGTTGTTTTTATTATTTTTTTTTTAGTCTATCACGAATTTTAAAATATATTCGGACATTTGCTTTTAAGTTTCGACGTCGACGTGACAATATCCTCAAACAGAAAATATTCACAGAGGAGGAACTAAGAATAAGACATGAGCAAACTGAAGAGGCAATCGAACGTGACATAACGGCACGTGATGAAATATCGGAAGTTATTGTTGTTGTTTTTTTTAACGCTGCCAATACGCCATTATATGGTAGCTGTAAATTAGAAACACGTTCAGTAAGTTCTGTGGTTGTCCGGAAGACGTCAATCAAATACGTCTACATACGTCAATATGCGTTGGAGGTATGTTACACTTAGGTTCAAAGCACGTTACTCATAGGTTACAAATAAGTTTTGGGTACGCTAAGCATTACCCCGACGTGTTTCGACTTATGAGTAACGTGCCTCGACGTGTGTGCAACGATCGTGTAACATGCCTACAACACGTTACTCATAGGTTATAAATACCTTTCGGATACGCTAATCATTACCTCGACGTGTTTCAACTTATGAGTAACTTACAAGTAACGTGTGTCGTCGACCGAGAATTAACAGGGTCTATCTGACATTTCATTCAAATTTAGAAGAAGTCCATGTAGAAGGGCAACAGAGGAAACTAAGTAAGATTATTTTATGTAACCTTTATATGTACCTGTTATGTAGCACACGATATGAAAATAAAATGTTATGAGACAGCAGCAATTCCACTTTGAATTTTTGATTTCATTTTTCTCAAACTTTAAAAAAGTGTAGTTGGACCCTGTTAATTCTCGGTCGACGATGTGTCAACGATCGCATAACGTGCCTACAACTTATGGCCAGCATAGCGGAACAAACGAGTCATACACTGGCATACGTCGTAAAATTTCAAGCATGCTAAAATTTGACGACAACCGCAAAGTACAACGATGAAAGCCAGCGTACTACGACGTATGGCAGTGTTTTTCAGCGTGCTCTTAACATATACAAAACTTAACCATAACGTATTTGACGTGTGCCAGCGTTTTAGACAAATTTTTCATAAGTCGGCATACGCTGGCTAAAGCGTCAAGGTGTGACAGCGCCTTAGGTTCCATGCAATGATCTATGACAATCATGGTGTTTTACATGTTTACAATGGATTGCTTGTTGTATTGTGGATTGATATTGTAATGGGGGTAATTGTTACATAGTGTAACGCAGTGTGGTGCTTACTCGTACAGGTTCCTGCTGCCCGGAGGGAGAATGAACTTGGAAACCTCCGAGTATGCTCGCACAGCAAGTATTTTGTATCACCTGGCCTTGCAGGTAGACCAGGTCATTATTAGTGGGGGATGTGAAATGTTTAGTTGCCATCACGTGACAATAATTACCCCCATTCTGATGTGTAACTTTAATCAATATCACCTGAATGGTTTAAAAAGTCATCCTAACAGTTTTTCACCACATGCCATCTGCAAAGTTTCTCTCCATAGAGATTTTTGCTTGCTGTGTCCCATCAGGACCGTCCGTACTAAATGTAAATCCTTGTACCCAGATTGCCTTTGTAAACGCACTCACTCTTAACGAACAGGCGAACGAGGCCGGTGATCCTTTCCCCTTGTGGGGTACCTGCCTGGGCTTTCAAATGCTCGTGCATCTCACAGCTGGGGAGAACCTGATGGTCAAAACCGCGTGCACTGACAACATCAGCCTGCCACTCACCTGTACACCAGGTACACGGGACTTTGAGAAACGCGTTAAGATTTTAAAAAAGGATTATAATAGACAGCAATAATTAACAAAGCAAATGAGGCCAAAGTACAGTTCTATTTCTGTCATTCTCACATCGCAGACAAGTCGATGTCCTCTTTGTTGTTTCACCGACTCTCATCCGGTCTAACTCTCTCTGATATCGGACTCCTCCAATCCTTCCAATCAACTTCAGGAAGGATATGTATTCTTGATCCAGCAACCTCATCCCCAAAATACAGACCCACTGCACACATGCACCCTTTTACTCCTCACGTATATGGAACTGCCTTCCTGGGGCTATTCTATCCCACTCTTCACTCCACAGTTTCAAGCATGTAATTCACCACAATCTCATGTCATTCCCCATCCCTACCCACACAAAAAAATTTTTAATCCCCCCATGACCCTGTTCAAACTCACCTTCTCACTTGCGGGTTACTCTGTCTCCTCTCCCTCTCCTCTCCCTCCCCTCTTCCTCTCCGCCTCGTCTCCCTCTCCGTCTCCTCTTCCTCTCCGCCTCGTCTCCCTCTCCGTCTCGGCTCGCTCTAGGTCTCGTCTTCCTCTCCGCCTCGTCTCCCTCTCCGCCTCGTCTCCCTCTCCGTCTCGTCTCCCTCTCCGTCTCGTCTCCCTCTCCGTCTCGTCTCCCTCTCCGTCTCGTCTCCCTCTCCGTCTCGTCTCCCTCTCCGTCTCGTCTCCCTCTCCGTCTCGTCTCCCTCTCCGTCTCGTCTCCCTCTCCGTCTCGTCTCCCTCTCCGTCTCGTCTCCCTCTCCGCCTCGTCTCCCTCTCCGCCTCGTCTCCCTCTCCGCCTCGTCTCCCTCGCTGTCTCGTCTCCCTCTCCGTCTCTTCTCCCTCTCCCTCTCCATCTCGACTCCCTCTCCGTCTCGACTCCCTCTCCGCCTCGTCTCCTTCTTCTCTTCTCCCTCTCCGTCTCTTCTCCTTCTCCGCCTCGTCTCCCTCTCCGTCTCTTCTCCCTCTCCCTCTCCGTCTCGACTCCCTCTCCGTCTCAACTCCCTCTCCGCCTCGTCTCCTCTTCTCCCTCTCCGCCTCGTCTCCCTCTCCGCCTCGTCTCCCTCTCCGCCTCGTCTCCCTCTCCGCCTCGTCTCCCTCTCCGCCTCGTCTCCCTCTCCGCCTCGTCTCCCTCTCCGCCTCGTCTCCCTCTCCGCCTCGTCTCCCTCTCCGCCTCGTCTCCCTCTCCGCCTCGTCTCCCTCTCCGCCTCGTCTCCCTCTCCGCCTCGTCTCCCTCTCCGCCTCGTCTCGTCTCCCTCTCCGCCTCGTCTCGTCTCCCTCTCCGCCTCGTCTCGTCTCCCTCTCCGCCTCGTCTCGTCTCCCTCTCCGTCTCGTCTCCCTCTCCGTCTCGTCTCCCTCTCCGCCTCGTCTCCCTCTTCCTCTCCGCCTCGTCTCCCTCTTCCTCTCCGCCTCGTCTCCCTCTTCCTCTCCGCCTCGTCTCCCTCTTCCTCTCCGCCTCGTCTCCCTCTTCCTCTCCGCCTCGTCTCGTCTCCCTCTCCGCCTCGTCTCCCTCTCCGCCTCGTCTCCCTCTCCGCCTCGTCTCCCTCTCCGCCTCGTCTCCCTCTCCGTCTCGTCTCCCAGTCTCTTCTTCTCTTCTCTTTTTCTGTTCATTCATTTCCCCTGATTAGTTTCCAACTGCTCCCCTCCGTCAGTTCATACCTTTCCCTTGCATGAGCCACGAGCTTGTAAAATACAACACAATGTTGTGGTGATGGGCAAGTCAAGTGAAACAAATTTCAAACTTATCGGAGAATTAACAAAGGTGGTTATTTCCCACGCCGTGATGTGAAATTCTGCGCAACCCATCTCGGCATGAACCGAGCATTGAGTATATAGACTTTAATAAGATCAAGGGGACTTGTGAACAGTTCATCTCAGGTTGTAACATCAATAGGATTGGCATTTTAAAATTGTGTGCACGTCTTATTAGCGTGATATTTTATTCAAATAATGTGGGAAGAAATTACCAACCATTGCACTACAACACTGTAACCAATTTATCGATCATCAATTTAGTGTTTCCAATCATTGCAGGAACATTGGAATCAATTATTTATTAAATTATATGCAGAGGCCATGTAGAAGTACCTTTTGCTTATAAAGTTCTCTGATACTTATGAACCAAACTCGGTGGTGTAATGGTTATATCCTCTGCTCTGAGTCTGCGGGATCGGTGGTTTGAGCCCCTTTTGAGTCATATCAAAGGCTTTAAACATGTGCTGCTGCTTCATTGCTTGACTCTCAGCATTTAAAAAAAGGATAGAGCATAAACAACGATAAGTTGGTAACACTTGCCCAGGCTTTGATGGGCCTAATGGCCTCCTCCTGCATTGAAGTTCCTTGTAAAGGAACTCGTGTTATTATTATACCTGCTGCAGTTTGGAGTTTGCACGACAGGAGACATTTAAGACTTGCTGGGATTCTTGTTGGGTTGTAAGCCTTTGATAATAGGATAAGAAAAGACAATTCTACCCATCAAACCTGCACTGGTCCTCGTTCCAATACCACAGCTTAAACTTAAGCTAAACCCTCCAAACCTGCATGTTCATATTTTTTACACAAACCAGATGACCCGTGAACCCGTTGGGTTCCCGTTGTGACAGCGGTTGATAAAAAAAAACATTAAAAAAAACAAAACAAAAAGATAGCTCCAGCGAACTAGACCGCCGAGGTTGTTTGCATTGATCAAATTCTCCCGAAGAGTACTTGACTGAATCGGGAATTGATTTTTAAATAATTTTTTTCGTTGCCCGATTTTAACGAAACTTGATACTGCACACTGTAGGCGAATGGCGAGTAATGTGGGCCAAAAAAATTTGCGCTATCGTGTACCTTTTTGGCTGTATTTCGGGAACATACATACATACATACATACATACAGGATGAAAGTTTTATTAATATAATATATAGGTAGATAGATAGATGGATGAAAGCAGCAGGTGCGTTATAAAGATGTTTACTGTCATATTTGGCACAGTGATGCACTGCCGGTTTCGTTGGAATATGAAAGCGAGAGCTGTCGCGTCTACGAGCATGTAATTAATCCACATGGGCAAACTGCTGCAAGTTGCAAATTGGTTCAAGGACACCAACATTGAAAATGTCTAGTAACCGTCAACATCGAGCCGTGATTTATACCCGATGGCACCACCCTGGGGCGTTGTGGAACGATTATAAAACACTATATATATATATATATATATATATATATATATATATATATATATATATATATATATATATATATATATATATATATATATATATGCACGTGCTATGAAGGAGAAATGGTGTGATGTTGGCCAATATGTGATACAAAGTGCAAGCTCTTCAGTTTTTATGTCCCAGCCATTGGTATTCCTCGATTTCTGCCACCAAGTACGAGTATTTACACGAATACATTTTAAACCGATGGGCTCTCCTTTCTTACACCACGCTTCCTGGAAAACTGTTCCACATATCAACCACTCTGAGTAAAACATACCCTGTCTCCTGGCTGTTCTTCCTCAATTTTTTTTTAAAGATTCAAGCCTTGCACGCTATACCCACCCACTTGCAGGTCAAATGATTATCGATTTAGACATTTTCATAAGGTGCTGTACTGGATTATGGTGGTGCGACACAGCGAGTAAAGCCTCCCTTACACGCTCAGCACTCATCACCAACGCTGTAACACTGGCCATGCCATGTGCACCAACAGGTCTAAAAAAGAGGAGGATGTTTGAGAAATGCCATTCTGATGACATGGAAATCTGGACAGAGACACCAGTGACCGGCCATCACCACCTGTACAGTATCTCACTAGATGTATGTATGTATGTTAACTGCAGTCTGCTTGTTTCTGATAGATATCTTTTAACTGTGATGTTTGAAACTGCTTTTGACATCAATGTAACACACCATTCAGAGTCCATAACCAACATTAATAATTGAAATATTTAATGAGGGAAAATTTTGATCATAATGTCCCAGCATGTCAGGAACTTGCATCGAGATGAGAACCACATATCTATTCTGTATGCAAATGTAGCAGGACATTCTTAGCCTCACCCCTTCTAAATGCATCATGCACAGACTGTGCTGATTCCCTCCAACCCCCATGCATACATAATATACAGATGGCCCGAGATGATGTACATAATCAATAATTGAGTGAAATGTAATTATTGCTGTTGAACTTGCTCCTCATAATCAATTGTGGCCGAGTATTTCTCCAGAAGAAAGGATGTATCGTGCTTGGTGTACCAAAAGCCTCATGTAAGGGGACGTTTCATGTGTGTACATGAAAATGCCAGCATGTTCTCTTGAAAGTGTATGGAAAGACCACAAAAGTATTTATGGCCAAGTTCTTTCCCAAAGCACCAGCACTGCTGAAGCATTTACAAAGCAGAGACTAAACTGGGTGGTTTGCCATTACTGTTCTCAGCACAAATCAAGGCAGAAATTGGAAATTCACTCATGTCCCGGCTCACAGTGGCCTACTATCTTCAAAAACTACCGGGAGATCATTTATATCCAAGCGAATGTTAGCAGACGGGACATTCGGCTTAACATCACCGCCAAAGATGGAAAGGCTGTTGATGAAACATTCTGAATGCGAAGCACCAGTTTTAATGTAGAGTTGGGTCAGGCATCGAACCCAGATTACATAACTCAAAAGTGAGTACGCTACCTCTGAGATGTCCTGACGGCCCCCTTTTGGTCAGTACCATGACCGAATGAGCACTGTGTAAGGTGAACGAGTCATAGCAAAAGCAGAATCAGAAGTCAAAGGTCTTGAAATGGACAGCAATGTTATTTAAATGTGGATGCAACATAGCAATCTGAAGGTATAATGATGTATTTTTTTTAACATTAAGCTAAGGCTCATGGAGAAGCTTGGACATGGACATTAATGGGCACTGGTCGGGTTGCACGTGGTGCATCAGATTTGAACATGGGTTCCCTCCATGAATCGACGGTTCAGTTGGGAACGCAGACAGGCCAACCACTTATGATCCTCTTTCCCCACATTTTAGGCTTTCCAAAGCAATGAGAAATTGAGCAACTTCTACCGAATCCTCTCGACAAACCGAGATCATGATGGCATGGAGTTCGTGTCCACCATAGAAGGTGAGAGGCATAGATAAGGTGGTCATTGTTGGGAGAGGGAGAGCAAACTGGATGATTATTCAATGCCATTTGCAGGTAGGAGAAAACTGTAATGAGAAATTGGCGATTTTATCTGTAATTTCTCAAAATGTTCGACATGGAGTTAAAAGAGGCCGAGAACGCATTGACAGTTTATGAAGTATGTTTGTCTGCTACCTTTAGAGCACAGTTGACGCAACCTAAAAGCTTACGTTTTATTTTTATAGTCCAATAGCTGGAAACTCACCATAATATCACTTTCACTGTTCCCCGTACAGCTGTTTCCGTTCCATTCTATGGGGTACAGTGGCACCCAGAGGTCAACGCATTCGGCTATAAACGCAACTTGGCAGCTCCCAGCTCTCCGGCTGCCGTGCGTCTTGCGTTTCACACTGCGGAGTTCTTCATTGGTCAAGGTGAGTTCCAAGCTGCACTTCCAACCAGTCCTACAGTGCCCTTTTGTCTGTGAATTGAACCGAGATCAATTATTTTGAAATACCCTGCCTGAATTGCTGATCGGGGCTGCGATGTTACGGAAGAATAGATTTAACGTTTTTGAATAAAATAAAATGACTTTCATGCCAATCACGTTAACACCACAAGGATAATCCCCGTGTCATTACTTGCCGTCAACCGTGCCCCCCTTCCAAGGGAAAAACCTAAACGTGTATTTCAGCTCAAACACCTGACCAATTCCAGATATTTGCTGCACTATTCTCTTTTACAAATGCTTTCCATGCTCTTTGCTTACTGCGCAACACTATTTTCAGTTTTGAACACCACTTAGGCCATTACTCACGGACACAATCCTAGAAGGGTAATTTCTCGTTTATGGACAGTCAGATAGCTTTAGGACCTTCATACGTCTGTGTTCAGTTGTTGAGATGATAGAGTGGGCTCGTGTGCCTCAGCACATCCAGTTATAATTTATCAGAAAAGCGAACGATCGTGTGCCTCACTGTTTGCTCACCATTGCACCCACCTCTTCATCGAAACCAACAGCAATTCATCCGATACAGAATCTGCTCCATGATAGGTTTTTATTTCCAAATCTGAACGTTGCTGGGTAAAACGGCCAAACTCCATGGGAGCTGGCTCTGATGCTTTATTAGCAGATGTCAGTGATGCAGGGTCTCGTGGCAGTTAAAACAGCGGTAAATGAATGCTCCTCTCTTATGGTCCATGGACAGTCGAGTTAAACTATGAAACTACAACAAGAATGAGCAAATTGTTATGTTATCAAACTGACATGTGTGTTGGGCAAGATATGGTTAACAAAGTACAACACCAGACTTGCAGCAAATACAATTGGACAATTATGTGACAGTAGTAACCAAGAGCCTTGACTTGGTAACCAAAAAAACACAAAAACAAAACGTCGACGAGCAAAGATTAACTAGAAAACAGAATTTGACACAAATGCGTCAATATATTGCCTCCGCTCGCATTAGATGTCAACTAAAGGCCACAACAATTAAACGTGAGGAAAGAAGAGAGACAACATCAGATGCTTCTAACTTGAGTTATGATCTGCAAAAAGATTTAAATTAAATTAAAGGATGTATGACCTTTGATCTTTTGAACCCAAAATCTATCAGTTCATGTTCTGCAGTCCATATTTGTACCAGGTTTAGTTGAAATCCCTTCAATGGTTCACAAATTATCGCGGTAACAAAACGACGACAACGGCCAGACGCACAACCCGACAACATAATGCCTTCAGCCTTCGGCCGCGGAGGCATAAAAATCCAGAAACGTGTTGTTGTGCCAACTTAATAACTGAGCACAGTGTGACAAGGCACATTGCTTCACAAGTGACAGTTGGAATAATCAGGTCAAATGTCACAGATTATATATTACAACAGAAAAATCATTTTTAAAGTTTACGTCGGCAGGGCAGAAATAGATCACCTTCATTAATTTGTGCAATTTGAATTAATAAATATAAATAAATAATAAATATGAGTTACATTACAAGGAACTTCAACACAGGACACCATTAGGCCCATCAAAGCCTGTGATATTATTGCCAGCTTACGGTCGTTTGTCCATGCTCTTTCCTTTTACATGCTGAGCATCAAGCGAGGAAGCAGCATGTACCATTTTTGAAGTCTTTGGAATAACTCGACTCAGATTTGAACCGCTCCCAGATTCGGAGTGGAAGCTCCAACCATTACACCACCGAGGCTGGTCCGACATAATTTCCTCCTTTTTATTTTTTATTTTTTAAATGGAATTATATGCAATGTCGGTGAATAAAATTGGTAAACCTGGAGAAAAATTGAAGACTTGAGCCTCAAGTAATCTTCACAACAAATTTAGTATTCTTGTCTTGCGGCACAAGGCAGGCCATCCACTGCTGTTTGCGTATACTTATCCCTCTCTACACGCTCCATTATTGCAATGCTACCACTACCAAGTTGTAAAATGCAAAACATATCTGCAAGGCCCAGTCGGTTCTACCTGACCCGTTGCAGAAGGGCAAATGTTCACTCACTTTCAATTTTCTTCAAACAGTTTTATGTCATGGAGTACAGTCGTACTCCATAAGTAGGGATGGCATGGGGAAAAATGGCTGCCCCATCAAATGTGCACAAAATGATTTGCTGAAAAGCTACGACAGAGTCGTCATACCTTTTATTGCTGAACGTTTTCATCACAAATAAAATTATTTATATATATATATATATTTTTTTTTTTTGAGAATTTAGATCACAAAACCCGTTTGGGATTAAGTATCCATTTTATAAAGGTTTTGCCCCCTCCTCCCCTATATGAAAGAAAAAATTGAAAGACTACAGCAATGGTGTCATGTATACACGTTGAACACGAGTTTGCCATTTCATCCGTGAACTTTAACCCCCATTGTCCCTTGTTAGCACGACGGAGCAGCCATCGGTTTGCAAGCGAAGATGAGGTGGAGGAAAACTTGATTCACCAGCACCGCCTCATACATGTCGGACAAAAAACTCACTCCGGACAGATCTACATCATAAGCTAGACTGTTCCACCACTATACAACATACAAAGACTGAGAAACTTCTGCTGCTCTAAATTAATCAAATGCATTTTGTCCATGAAGCTTAAGGCCTGTCCATAGTAATGGAATATTCGCAGCTGTATTTCATTCCACTGTCCAAGTCTGGCAAAAATGAAGGGGTAAAATGGTGCAACAGTGGCTGTTTTATCGTAACACAGAGTTTTAACACACAGTTGCAATGGCTGCATTACCTTTTGTGAGACGATAGCACAACCAAATGTTAAATTCCTGCATTAAATTACCGGGTGCGGGGGGGGGGGGGGGGGTGTTGAAACGACATGAGCAACATAGCTGTCCCAGCAATGATACAAGCGACAGTTATGTGGTGCACATTGTGTGAATAACAATGTCTGTACTGTTACCTTTGTACTTATCATTAAAAAATGGACAAAACTCTGAGTGAAACTGCCAGTGTGCCCCCTCCCCACCCCTCACCCCCTCATACAAACGAGTCCACCAAGCAAACACACTTGCTCTCTCACCTAGTTTATTCGGCATGATGCATTCTCATTTCCCAAATAATTATGTGTGCAAAAGTTCAAACACACTGGAAAAACAGCGTGCAATAACAAAGGCGAAAAAGAAGAAGCTATAAGGAAAGACCACCCGAACAAAGTTTTAAGAGCTATGTACGTATTACACGTGTAAAAATGGAGGTGTTTTGCAACCCCCTACCGAAAATACGTTTGCTACTTACACGGTTCCTTTCTTGTGCAAGTACTTTTGACTCCCAGGAAATCTGTGGTCTACAAATCTTGTCCTTTTCCAGAATCTTTGAATTATTAATTGTTATTTTATTTTTATCATCATTAATATTATTGTTATTATCTATCGTCTTGAGTTAGAGGCCACATGCATTATGACAGCCATTTGGTTTCAACTCCGTATCAACGTACCACACGTTCCTCCAAGAGGTAGCGACAGGTGATATCTGTGACCTGCAAGCAAGATTGCATCCAGAGAAAGAATCAACAATGTTCACACCATAAATTAAAATGTCAAGTCATTTATACTGTTACGGTTGTGGAAATTTGCATTACACCATAAAGAGTCCTCAGGTGAGATATATCGGTAAGTTCATGTGTAGTTAGCCCAAACCCGTTGTATTGAGGGAATATGTGTGATTCATCCGGGCTGTGACACTTTGAGTTAGCCATTTTTCTTTCTCTATTGTTATTTTTGACCATTAAGCCGCCAACAACGCAAACAGCCACCACATTTACCTTCACAACTCCATCCCGCAAACATCGCTTCACCGCCATTCCCAAACGACGCCCGCCAACCATCAAACCACCACAGCAAACCCCCCACCACTTTCGCCTATCTCCTTCTACAACCATCGACCACACCACCAGTCAACACCAAACGTCGTGTTGTCCAGGGCCCGTTCGGCGATTGATGCCAAACGCGTCGAGCCGCGAGTACGAATGCGTTCCTCTCACGGAGAAATTCGGATCAGGAAGGCTTCACGCCCCCTTTTTCTCCGTCCAATGGGCGAGCGTCGGGCGGTATGGCCCTGCCTCCAAGCGCGATGAACATGGATTCTTTACGAGAGGAATTCGGATCAAAAAAGGCTCACTTCCCCTTTTTGCCACACGAATGGCAGAACAGAGGGTGGCGTGGCCCCGCCTCCAATCGCGTTTTGATCCTGAAATTTGCATATAGGCTCCTCCTGCGGCCTATAAAGACGCGAGCACAAGGCGACTCGCGCTGTTGCGGCTGGTCGGGGCGAATGAAGACGGCGGTTCAGGTTCAGTTGCAGGCGGCTGGTCGGGGCGAGTGAAGAGTTCGAGTTCGAGTCGAGTGAATACGGCGGTCGGCATCAAGGTTGCGGTGTGGGGGTCACTCGTCTCGTCGCGGGGTCCAAGCCAGCCAGCCATTCCCCTCTCCCTGAGCATCAGCAATTCCCCCCCCCCATTCCTCACTGAGATAGTGCCGAGGGGCCCCGTTCCTCCCCCACCCTAAACGTGGTGCCAACCAAACTGCTTGCGCGGAGCACGCCAGAGAGGGCTCGTCGACCACGCCAGGGGCACGGAGTCGGGGCGCAGCTGCGCGGACATTGCGGCTTGCCCGTCATCGAGTCACGAGGACGCGGGTAAGACCTTCTCAGTCTCGTGGACCTGGCCGCTCCTCCAGGATCCACGTACATTTGGTCCACGGACCTGTCTGCCTCCTTGCTGTGAGGGTGGCTTTCTTTCCTTTGCTTTTTGGAATGAGTGATGTGGCGCCGACTCCCGACAAGTAGAACTGTATAAGTGTTGTAAATAATTGCCCCTTTTATTCGGTCATATTTATTTTGTCTTGACTGATATTTGTTGCATTTTGTCTTGACCGTAATATACGTGCCTTCCGTGTTTCCGTAATAAATGTGCATTGCTTGTTGAACTGTTTCCCGTTTTGCTTCGTCTCCTTCCTTTTATTGAATCTCCATCTTGCATCACGTAAGGGATTGATAGTGGCTTTAAAACGCCTGGTAAATAATCTGAACCGTCGAGGTCGACGATAACTCCGCTCGGTTATCTCTGCAGCACGGAACGAGCCGCTTAAGCGGTTCGTGTCCGAAGTCGACCTGTGGCGTGGTACAACTCCTCGGTACGCTACTCGCGCGAGTACTTAGGTAAATCGACCATTCGGCGATCAGACCCTATTTCGCGCGGGTAGAATGCGGACTGAGTTGTGGTGAGGTTAAACCCCACCCGTGACTGGCTCCGGGCGGTAGTTCCCGGAGGGTCATGACTGAATTGTCCGTTCCGGTGGGCGATGTGTCGCGATTCGAGTTACGTGGCCGATCGCATGCCGGGCGGGCCAGAATTCGCAACAACACATTGTCCTCTGTGTTACACTGCCAACTTGCAAAGCACTTTTATAATCATGCATTCAATTCTTCATTCACAAAAACAATGACGATGGGTACAATGTTCTTTGTTTTCCTGTGCACATGATGTCCGAATTCCCATACAGCTAATATAAATAGCTACGTTTAGGTGGTGCCCACAGTCTGTGTAACACTACTGTTTACGATTAAGTGAGCTTGCAAAGTTCCAATCACAACGCATTAATCATCCTGAGTTTTAGATTTTGGTTATTCGATCCTGATGCAGATCCGGCCCATCAGTGGGATACC